>NC_087211.1:34721538-34742543 GCF_015104395.2 Macrobrachium nipponense
GGTTTTCTGAGATTTCCTAACTCGGGGCAACGGGCATTCCCGATGAGTATTACAATACGTAATCAGGAAAGTCTTGCCAAGCGCCTGGATCCCTTGGTTTCTTTGGTGCTTGCTTAGTGCCCAGCTTCATCAAATTGCTGAGAACCAGGGGGATACAAGGCTCGCCTGATTATTGTCTTACAAGTTTTGGGTTTTTATACATTCAACTTACCTGTCAGATATATACATAGCTATTACTCCGTCGTCCGACAGAAATTCGAATTTCGCGGCACACGCGGCAGGTAGGTCAGGTGATCTACCACCCCCGCCGCTGGGTTGGCGGGAATAGGAACCATACCCGTTTTTCTAATTCATATTTTTTCTGTCGCTTGGAATGTAAACAACGTTTGCAGTTCCTCCTGATGGATTTTCGTGTTTCATCGCCATCGATCGTCTGGGCTACTTTTACAGGGAAGTAATGGATCTTTGGTTCGGCATACGCTTTTGTTAACTTTTAGAATTTTTTGATAAAATTAACTTCAAAAATTTAGAAGATTAGTGACGTGTAACTACCGAAGTTTTCGGTAGACACTCATCCACTTTCACGAAAGTGAATTACTTATTCTTTCATGAAAGGGAATTACTTATATTTATTCATTAATACAAATAAGTGTTAGTGTTTGATTGAGGAAATGTATATCTTTCTTCCTAGTTGGGGAAGTCAGAAAGTAACTATCCTTTAGAAGCTTTATTAGCTCTTGTGTTAACGAGCAATTATAGTAGTAACAGTACTAGTAGTTGTTGCATCCTCATCACCTTCTTACTCCGCAGAATCACAATATCATATTTGCAAATTGTAGACTTTGGATATATTTCAAATGCGAACTCTTAGAACGTAAGAAGTGAATATAGTGTTCCCCCATTACAATGGAGGGGTGCGTCTGATCGGCTCTGTCTCGCTCTCAGGTCTAGACCTCTTCCAAGCTCACAAGCCCAGAGGAGAAGGAATGTCGAAAACCGTAAGGAGGTTTCAGAGAATCCCCACCGGTCAGGCGTCCCCTCGGCAGGTTCTGTAGAGCGTCCCGGAGACTGCCAGGGATAGCCATTGGAGAGGCATCCTAAAATCAGTGTTTCTCCCTTTTTATGCCTACGGTTCCTCGATGGATAGAAGACTTCAATTGAATGAAATTGGCGAAGATCCTCGTATAATTGCCTTCTGTAGAATTATTCAAAATGAGAATGACATTAATCGATCCACCTTTCGGAATCAGGCGACGATTTAGCGCCTTCTAATATCAGAGATCATTCGATAACTTTTGTGATAAAGTCATTGTTTGAACATTTTTTTTTCGCAACTAGACGAGAGCGCTATCCCATGGGGTATGAATTGTTATTTCGACATAAGATTCCCCATCGGTGCATTTTTAGATATAAATCTATTATGATGAGAAACGATTTAGATTGTTTGTCAATCGAATGAATTATATGGATCTCGTTGAGTGATAAAGCATATATGTATGACTTTTAAGCTTCTAGCTCCTACCACGCTTAGGACAAATCGCCTTAGGACTACGGTATGGCAAGGCATAGACACATACCGAATTTATGCTATAATGGTCAAGTGAAATCCTTACAAAATTTCCTAAATTAATACGGTTTACCTTAATGTAACAGTATTATAGAGGATTCTATTACGCTAGAGTATGAGTTATATGATGCTATCGTGTCTTCGAGAAGTGATCGGAGAAGCATATCTCTTTTGGTGGATTGAGAGTAGGATAGAACATTTTTCTTCGTGTTAGAAGAGGTTTCCATGAATTACCAGGTACCCTTCTAGGACTTTCCTAGGAAGGAATAGGTTTAAAAGAATTGTTTAGACGACACCTATTTAGTTTCTAGACTTGTCGAAGTCTCGTTAGCTTAATTATGCTTATATAAAAACTTCCTGAAGTTCGATAATAATTTATAAGATTCCTTTATTTAATGGAGTAACTGGCAACTCTGGAAAGGGAAGGCCAGACTGCTTTCGCTTTGAATGAAGACCAACGCAGTCGCAGTACCTTCTTGTTCTCAGTCGTGAGAGGTCGTTTACAGCTCTCTCTCCTGCGGAATGGGATAACTAACCGTATCTCTTCCCTACAATCGTGGTCTTAGCCTCGGATTGAGGGAATACTGAAGCTATCATAAATAGAATATTGTCTGCCTTTTGTTAGGAATCTTTCAATAGAAGGATATTACAACCTTCCAATGCTGTTTACCGTAGGTAACATGATTAAAGGATTCTAATGCAGCAGAACATGATATTATTTAATGCAACTCATACTTACGAAAGCATGACTTATAGAATACATACTTAGTGAGAAGAGAGATGTAATAGAGATTCACTTCAAGACTACGGTATGGTTAAGTCTTTCGAGAAAGGACACAACCGTATTTAGAATCTGATATTGCGCAGAAGTTGTATGAGGTCGGATGGGAAACATTCTTTTAGTGGGAAATGGTTTCCCTGAATGGATTATACTACGTATATAAAAAGTTTTTCATAATAAAAGAACGGAATTAACATATGAAAGGATGTCGGGTACCATAAAGACACAGATGTTCTGGCACATAACATAAAGATAATTAGTAGGAAGCGCCAGCCTGGCGCAGATGCGACACCCTGGCGCAAGTTGCGCCAGCCTGGCGCAAGTTGCGCCACCCTGGCGCAAATTGCGCCAGCTTGGTGCAATAAGCCTAGAGCACCATCCAAAATATTTCTCGTTTGAGCGAGTTATTAAACAAAAGCAATGCAAGAATTTGCGAGTCCGTGAGAACCTCGATCGACGATAATAACTGTTAAAGTATGTCTAACATTTATTGCAAGAGTTTGTGAGAACCTGCGAGAAGTCTTCTTCATAGATCTCTTAGCAAGAAGAAGACGAACAGTCTTCCTGTAGACTGCTTCCTTTTCCTCAAACCATGCCATAAGGAATCATAAGCGCCAGCCAGACGCCTGGCTCTAACTAGAAAATAATTAGTTAATAGATATACCTTAGAGCAAATTATGCTTTCCTACATAGAGCTGGGAAGTTACTCAGTCCCACACACTGGAGTGGTCCTTCTCGTTCAGGAAAAAAGGGGGGGGGATACGGAAGAATTAACCGAGGAAAGAATAATTCCCCTTCCGATATACTCGTATTAGAGGAAAATTGAGAAGAAACATCCAACTATGGAAGTACTGTAGAATTATAGGATTCTTACAGCACTTCTTCTTATTTTGATATCGAGATTTCCTGACCAAGGTTGCAAGTAATAGGCCATAAAGGCTCCAGCCAGGCTTTAACCAGGCGATAGGCGCCAACCAGGCGCGAGGCGTCAGCCAGGCGCGAGCGCCAGGCTTTAACCAGGCGATAGGCGCCAACCAGGCGCGAGCGCCAGCCAGGCGCGAGGCGTCAGCCAGGCGCGAGCGCCAGCCAGGCGCAAGACATCAGGATCTCCAATTTCTCAGTATTTGGAGATAGACTTTCCAAGAGTTTCCTCTTTGAGAACTGACACAAGATCAGTTTTTTCCTGACAGTGACACAAGTTGTCGCACAGGCGGCCGTGGCCCTTGTCAGGATTAACTGAAATTGCGGAAGTCTCTAACAAGAACAGACTTCTCATGTCAGGTAACATAGTGGTCGCGTGAGCGACTTCTTTCCTGGCAAGAGTTGTTTTGGGAGAAACTCTTTTTGCCAGATCAACCCTCTACTGACAATTATTCTAGATATCGCACAGGCGAACGTAGTAACGTGTCAGGATAAAAGGTGGGTTCTTCTGCTTTATTAGACCTTTACATGGTGAAGAGAACTGATATCTTTTAGAGGTCTCTCGCTTTCCTCAACCTTATGAGACAAGTGATAGAAAATATATCGGACTCATAAGTTAATCTGGGTGCAGGTTTTAGAAAGACCTTGGCAACCCCTTTTTTATTGCACGTTTCGGCTAGTCCCTTGAACCATGCAGCTCCTCTTTCTCCTCTTTCATTGTTATTAACAGGATGGTATATTATCCTACTCCCATGTAAACATATAACAAGGGAGACCTTGTAATGTTTTGGTACTGGAAAGACTCGTAGGAGCTCTCAGTATTGGGTGAGAGGCTCTTTCAAGTATCGAACCGTACATTACGGCCTGATGTCCTAGGATAGGAATCTTGAATGATCCTCCTCGATCCTGGATCAGTTAGTAGGAGAATAGGATAATAATAATTTGTGTTGCAGAATAACGATGATAGAATTTTTCCATTCTCTCGTTGCCCAGGCACGAGGACAGGAAGAAAGAATATAAGAGAGAGGTAGCAATATACGCCATCTTTATGTTATAGAAAGGGGAATAAAATTTAGGCTTTTTCCCCTAAAAGATAAACTCTTTACAGAATGTAAGACAAAGGGCGTCAAAGAAAGAGAGGATATATGTTATGCCTCATTTTAGACTTAGTGAGGTTGGATTCTCAGAGGTCACGTTCTTCTCACAGCAGGTTTTGGAAGTCTTTTCCAAGACAGTCTGAATATTCTTTCAACATCTATTTTAAATGGACCTTAACAACCTCTCCACTCTGAGTCTGTCTGCGTGCAGACTGACCAGAAGTGGACATGAATGAGAGGATGTTTCAAGGTAAATGACAGTAGTCATGGATAAGATATATAATTACTGCAGATCGTGCTTGAGGGAATGAGGAAACTGTCCTCTCCGATACCTCTGTGAACCACATAGCGGTTTTTTCTTCCCTTTCAGAGGGAAGAATTACCTTTGTATATATCTGCTATCAAAGAACGCAGTAAAAGGCTAATAACTCTGTCTCTATAAAGGGAATTGAGATAGCAGAGCATTAAGATCTTCGGGATCTTACACAATACCTCTATACGACAAGACTTGGAGACTTATAGTACAATGGGATCCTATTTGGGCCTCAGATTCCGTGTTCTGACAAGATGGAACTGCTCCTCATCAATGTTTCTCTTGGTACTAATCGACCAAAAGGATGAGTTAGATTTTGGGCTTGGAATCTGGAATCAAATTCTAGAAAGACTCGGCAATGGGTTCCTGCCAGCATGGTATGTTGGCAAAAGAACTATAACCTTTTATTCCTGGATCAACGCTTTCAGATAAAGGATTCGTTGTCCAGGCAATGTATTTACGTTGTTATCTACAAAAGAAGATAAGATTTAAACGTGTGCTGACAGAGTCTTTGGAATACGATGAGGGCTCAAAACTACTTCCCAGAAGGTTCGAAGAGATATATTTAAGGAGCTGAAATCGGGAATCCTCCCAATTTCAGCTCAGAGTCTCCTTAAACTTCCAGGCTCTTTCCCTGCCTTCGTGCAAGGATAGGGAAGAGTTTGCAACGAGAGAACTCGTCAACATGTAGGAAGAGTGCTCGTTAGCAACTGAAGTATCAAGTATGATCCTCGGAGGAGGAAGACTGGTCTCTCGGACTATTAGATTTCCTATCGTCTACTGGATGTAGCCGACTAATATTACCTCCCCTTGTTGCAGAGGCCATAAGCTCAAAGTGAAAGAATTTCTTCCACCCTTTTCCTTTCTCCTGATAAACGATTGTGGATGTTCAGACTTTCGGACAATGTAGCGCCAATCAGGCGCCAAATGCCAAACAGGTGTAAAGACGCCAGAGCAAGACAGTCCAATTAAACACTGTCATTGTCTGATGAGGAGAAGGAGTAGGCCTCCAATCTGGCGCAGATGCGCTAGAGGCGAATAAATCAGGCAAATAAAGTGTCCGAGGTGGACATCGCCAGTTTTCATCGAGACTCTTAACAAGCTCGAATCTCCAGCAAGTGGGGAGAAGTCAGCCAGGCGCGAGGAGCCAGCCAGGTGCGAGGCGCCAGGCAAGCGAAGCACCAGCCAGACGCGAGGCGCCAGCCAGGCGCGAGACGCCAGGCAGGCGCGAGGCGCCAGGCTGGCGCGAGGCACCAGGCTGGCGCGAGCGCCAGCCAGGCGCTAGGCGCCAGCCAGGCGCGAGACGCCAGGCCAGGCGTGGAGGCGCGAGCCAGCCAGGCGTGAGGCTCCAGTCAGGCGCGAGGCGCCAGTCAGGGCGAGGCGCCAGGCAGGCGCGAGGCGCCAGTCAGGCGAGAGGCTCCAGTCAGGCGCGAGGCGCCAGCCAGGCGCGAGGCGCCAGCAGGCGCGAGGCTCCAGTCAGGCGCGAGGCGCCAGGCAGGCGCGAGCGCCAGCCAGGCGCGAGGCGCCAGCCAGGCGCGAGGCGCCAGCCAGGCGCGAGGCGCCAGCAGGCGCGAGGCGCCAGTCAGGGGCGAGGCGCCGGCGGCGAGGCGCCAGTCAGGCGAGAGGCTCCAGTCAGGCGCGAGGCGCCAGCCAGGCGCGAGGCGCCAGGCAGGCGCGAGGCGCCAGTCAGGCGAGAGGCTCCAGTCAGGCGCGAGGCGCCAGCCAGGCGCAAGCCAGGCTTTGGGCTTCATCTAGAAGAGATCTGTTGCAAAGAAAGCCCTGGTCTTCTTTGGAAGAGTGGAATCTCTAAAGCACTTCTTGAGTAACTTGACGTTTCCTTCAAACAGCTAAGAATAAAAGCGCTTAAAGTGCGAGCTTTAACGATTCTTGTTCTTTCCATAACAATATGTCGTGAGTCATATTAGCTGTATAACGGGAGATGCAACTCTGTGTTGACTTCTCTTTGCACGAAGGAGATCAGTGGGCCTATGAGAGATCCTTCTCTCTTTGTTATACGTGTCCACGGATTGCGTTGCTGGGATAGGGAGCCGACACTGATCCTTAACTAGTGAATTAAAATTTTTTTATTTTTTATTTTTTATTTTTAACATAAGTGTATTATTTTCTGGGGTTATTTGAAATGAGTTTGGGGATAGCTCTTTTCAAATTAAGCACAAACCCTCGTGTTAGGATCAGGTGATCGGGATCGGTGTTGTGCTCCTTAAATTATGCCAATAGGCATTGGTGTATTGTCATGTAAGTGGATAAGACCCCATTGACAAATGACCACTAGATTCTGTCAAGTAAGTGGATAAGACCCCATTGACAGATCTACAAGAAACTCTTAGCCATAGGTCACATCCTCGCTGAGGCTCTTGAGACGAAGCAGACTACTAGCAATAGCTAGAAGTCGACCCTTCGTCTAAACACATAGGAACCAAGGTTTTTATTTATTTATTACCTACAACGTATGTTGTTTACCTGTCTATTCAGTAATAGCTGTCTTTTACCCTCCACCAATGGTGTGAATCAGCTATGTATATATCTGACAGGTAAGTTGAATGTATAAAAATGATATTGTTATGATACAATAAAGTTTTATACATACTTACCTGGCAGATATATACAATTAAATGGCCCACCCAGCCTCCCCTCGGAGACAGCTGGAAGAAAAAAATATGAATTAGAAAACGGGTATGGTTCCTATTCCCGCCACCCAGCGGCGGGGTGGTAGATCACCTGACCTACCTGCCGCGTGTGCCGCGAAATTTGAATTTCTGTCGGACGACGGAGTAATAGCTATGTATATATCTGCCAGGTAAGTATGTATAAAACTTTATTGTATCATAACAATATAATTTTTCTTGCCAAGCATGAGAATTCTTACGAATTGTAACACTCGCCTAGCACTCACTAGTATGACGAGTGCTTGGATGGCAAGATGAGCCTTTACCAGTACAGATGAGTCTGCTCCTCAGTCTGGTTTGGAGTTAATGTAGAGCTTGGAACTGCATGCACACCTTGGTGAATGGTCAAGTACTGTCCTCGTGTATTGGACCCTTTCCAAACACGTAGGACAGCAGTCAGAATCCCTCTTATTCTTCTTCTCGGAGCTTCGGCCTTGGAGGAGAACAGTTAATTGGGAAGAAGTGATAGTTCTTCATTGACGATTACCATTCATAATTATGTAGTGGTGATCTGCTCAGCTCGCTCGGCTCGGCTCGATCAGACTGCTCTGCCGATCTGGGTGCTCGAGCCTAACAAACGAACTCTGCTCTTGATCGTTGCGGTTCCTTGCCATGACATAACACCCTCCCTTCCCGTGTTGCAGCGAGCTTTCACAGGGTCATCGTCTTTTGTCTTCGTCATCTGACGTCTCCTAACCTCGCTCTTCAAAGGGTTCCACGTCCTAAGAAGGGAAGGTATTCTCCGCCCCTTAAGGAGTCTTGCTTCGTCGCTTCGAGACTTCAAAGGGTCTGCACCCTTTCCATGGAGAGGAAGTAACTGGCTGCCTCCTCAGCTCGCCTGCTCCTTCCGGAGCGGGAACCTGAATGCTATCCACAAACTATACTAGTGTCTTGGGAACCCCAGGAGTTTGAACCCAGGTTTGTTTCTCCTGTCTCTGATTCAGGAATGGGGGGCTGCGTCGGGTATACTCGTGTACAGGTCTTTCCGGGTATACAACCCCCAAGGGTGGTCGTACATCCACAGTCAGTGATAGGTAGCCATCTCTCCATCACGATAGTGGCACAGGATGAGAAAAGGGACTGAGCCGCATTTGGTGCCTCGGATCCACCTGTGAAAGCCAGGAATGGCTATTCTTCAGGTGCCAAGTTTGATGTCACTGTCCCTTGGGACAAGGCATCTGAAAGAGATAGGAGGTGGTCCTCTGTGTAGTCCTCTTCGTGAGATTCAGTCATGGAGAAGATAGATGCATAGAAAGACGTGGCAAGTTCTCACCAGCTTTTACTGCATTTACCTCCAGTCAACTTTCGCTTTCGCTTGCGTTTGCACGAATTAAATGGTTGTAGGAAATGAATGCTTCATTTAACAGAGTGAGAACATCGCAAGTTCAGGGAACAACCACCCAACAATGCTAAATATTTAGGAGCACCAGCAAGATGATAGAACTTCTACCACAGGCAGGACTCCAGAGATTAATTTCTGGATACACTACTTGAGCGCTCGCATGGCTGAATCCCTGCATCCATCAACGTGAGTTCCCTGACTTCGCCCCAGACCGGCTTGACCAATGAGAACTCGGCTCTAGGATTCGAGCCGCTATAAATACCGGCATGCAGATACCATCTCTTCATTTCTGCTGACCAGCCAAGAAGATGACCTACAAGAAGGTTGAAATGTCGCAATAAGCCAGAGCTACACCAGCATTAATACCAGCTGAATACCAGAGACGACCCCAGCCTGAAATTGGCCTCACTTATGGACCTCACTTATGGAATGATACCAACACCGATGACAACCCCTGCTTGACTTGGACCTGAGGAAATGCCTTTCCATACACCAGTATTTCTGGGAAAATGCCAGTATACTGATTATACCAGTTTTTTTACTAATAAATCCTGTTCTAAATGAAATACCACTTTCAGCATTATTCCCAATATGATTATTGGCCAATTATTAAGAAGTATCGCTGAGCCAGAAAAGCGAGTAATAAGGAAAATATAAAAGATAATATATAAGATAAATTTGCTGAATTCTGCCATTTTATTATTATTTGTATTCAAAGAAACATCATAATCACATGAGTTAATAAAATAAAATGGAAAAGTAAATCCACAATAATATGTCTGTTTGATCTTGTTATTTTAAATAACAAGATCAAACAGACATATTATTGTGGATTTACTTTTCCATTATTATTATTATTATTAAATATTTCAAAAATGTTAATAAACATTGTACATACATGTACCATAAAAATTCTTTCATCTCGGTAAAAGAGAGAGAGAGAGAGAGAGAGAGAGAGAGAGAGAGAGAGAGAGAGAGAGAGAGAGAGAGAGAGAGAGAGAGAGAATTATTATCTTTAACATTTAATTTAATTTAATTTACATATAAAAGGAGGTTGAAAAAACTTCTAAATTGTGCATGAAAAAATTAAACACTTTTTGCAGGGTTTTTTCTGGATTCGAAAAATATTGCATTTCTGCTTGTGTCTGTGAGATACTCGCGTATGTTAATTAGCTTGGGCCCAATGAAAAGTTTGCACTTTTGTGAATTTGCACAAGTCGAATCATGTAAGATTGAGGTATTACTGTATTAATCAGTAATAAGTTTTTATCATAGAGTGATAAATTATGCAAATGATATGTAGTCAATTGTATTCAAAATCTGTATTGCAAATCTTGAACAATTGCTTTTGGCCCAAAATTTCAACTGGAAAACCTCACAAAAAATTGATGAAAAATTGATTTGGTATTCTGTATGAAATGTGAATTTATTATCTGCAATAAAAGGTTCAGAGCACTTATACTTTTAGAACTGAATCTTCAGTGGTCTTCCATTTACAAAATTTATTATGTTTTCTTTTACTCACACCACCTCAGGCGCTTGACAGACAAACCTGCTTCTTTCTCTGCAATTTCCTCTTGATTCATCGCCCCGTCCCTTGCATTCCGGAAGAACCTGTTAGTTCAACAGGTGGTATGAGCACCAGTTGTGTTGTGGTGCCAGACTACATTTACAGTCATCCCCTGTCTATTGCTGAGGTTAGGTTCTAGAACCCCCTAGCGATAGGGGAAAAGAAGAGCATAGGTTAGGAACCCCGAACTACCACATTTTATTTGCTATGCATTTCATTGTTTCTTCATAACATTTTCAAGCCTAAAACAGACATTACAGTATTTTAATAGTTAGAAGATTATACAATTATTATTGGCTGACAAAGCTGAGTAAAATTAGCAACAGTAAGATAAATGCTAAAATCTTGAAAGTGAATTACAAATTGGGGGAAAAACAGATGGAAAGTTTACACTATAAATGAATTATTGAATGATTTATATTAAAAGCTAGGGATAAGATGAATTGTCAAGATTAAGATCTGGTTTCCTAAGAAATATTTCTATCGAATCAGATTCTCA
Source organism: Macrobrachium nipponense (assembly GCF_015104395.2). Classification (NCBI taxonomy): domain Eukaryota; kingdom Metazoa; phylum Arthropoda; class Malacostraca; order Decapoda; family Palaemonidae; genus Macrobrachium; species Macrobrachium nipponense. The sequence continues at coordinate 34,732,316 of NC_087211.1, forward strand.
TTAATGATTATTCTCTAAAAGTACCAAGAACACTAAAAGTCTCTAATCTACCTGTATTATATTCTTCTGTTTGTTGTAAAATCAGTGATCTGGTTGGCTTGGCCAGCAAGTAACCAGTACAAGGAGACTGACTGCTTTGACTGGCCAATATAGGTGGCACTACAGGCATCACACTTGTAAATATAGGTGATATCAGACAAAAGGTCTGAAGGTAGTAGATCCTTATGGTTTAACAACGCTTGAATAGTGTGGTTGTTGGTAAATATTAACTCAGGGTTAATGTAGGGAAAGATAAACATATTTTTTAGTTTTTTTGTAACGTATTTAGAACAAGGATCACTTATTTGGCAATTTGAAGTACATAGTTAGTTTATCAACCCTTGCTGTATCTATTTTGCTATTTATACTAAGAGATATATTAAAGAACTTTATTTCTTTATATATTATATGTTAGGATAACCATTAATTTTGAAATAGTTTAAAAGAAACTTTATTTTTGAGTCAAATGACTGCCAGAAGCTGCAGAGAGAATATGCTCTATGTATTAAGTGTTAATGTTATTTATTTTAAAGTTAAAGAATGTAGCACTTTGGAAATTCATTCCAAGACTGGCAAAAGTAGACTTTCTGAAAATGTTAAAATTAAAGAGTGATTTACTCTTCATGTTCCACAGTAAACTGAATACATACAAGGGTGTTTACAATTTAAGTAATCATGGAACTGCTGTACGAGACTTAGATGCCTGAAAACCAAAAATGTGTCTTCAACATACCTGTGATAAACAATTGGTGCTTCAACATACCTGTGATAAACGATTGGTGTAAACTCTATGGGACAATCGTCAAGCCATCTCTTTTCATGAAAACAGAAATATGTTGGCCATTGGGGCTGAAAGTGGAGATCAATGGCTATAATTCATTTATAGTGTAAACTTTCCATCTCTGTTTTTCCCACTAATTTGTTTATATTATGCTATTGTAATTCATTTTAAAGATTTTATCATTCATCTTATTGTTGCCACTTTTACTCGGCTTTGTCAGCCAATAATGATTGATAATCTTTTAACTATTAAAATAATGTAATGTCTCTTTTAGGCTTGAAAATGTTATGAAGAAACAACGAAATGTGTTGTAAACAAAATGTGGTGCTTCCTAACCTACGCTCTTCTTTTCCTACTGAGACTGAGATTTCCCAAACATCTGTCTACTCTCATAAACACTTCCTATGCACTTAAACACTTTCTATACTCTTAAACTTACGTAATAGTTAACGGAACAGAGCAACAACAATGATAAAAATTCTCATCTATGTACGTTACAATGATATACACTAATTTTCAAATATCAATATTTAATAATGTAAACACATTAATGTTATTTACTGACTTGGGAGAAGAATAACAATAACATTGTGTTGCTTACATATGAAATTAGGTTTTAAATGTTTTTACGACGATTATAGATGAAACATCAACAGTGGTAAAATATTCTCTTGTGTACTGTTATATATGTGATAATCATAGATGCAACTATTAAACTTATAGTGAAGAAAGGTTCAGTAAAGTGTAGAAAGAAAAAATATGGTAACATGTACCTATAGTAAAAAGTTACAGATGTCAGGACAATGGTTACTTTTTATACTTATATTAATACAATAATAATAGATCGATATTATAGTTTATTCTGTAAGTTTATTCTGTAAGTTGACGTAAAGTTTAATAAAAGATCAATATTTTAGTTTACTCTGCAAGAGAAATAGTTTTATTGAAATTTTGAACATATCCAGAGAGAGCTTACTAACAATTATTGTTAGTAAGCTGTTTTGTGATTTTGTGGGATTTTAATTTAGCATTTGCATATTTTTGTTGTTTACACTACCAGCCCGAGAAGAGTCTACTTGAGACTCAGAGGTCTGAAAAAACTAAGCCCTATTAATAATAATAATTTTGTTTACATTAATATTAATGATTGAAAATTAGTAAATAATTTTTGTTTATATAAAAAAATGAACCTAATTTGAAAATAAAAATTTTAGGCTAGAAAATGCTTATTTTGCCACAGATATAAGAATTATAAATGTACTGCAAAATCCTGCTATAACCGGAAATCTGGCATACAGATTTTGGATATATTAAATTTTTAAAAATCCACGATTGTACCTCGTTTTACCTTTGGGATGTTTGTTGCCCACAAGTCCCTGGACATATTTTCCTCGGGTCTTGTGGCTCCCCAACAAGTAGTGTAGCTCATTCACCTCCCCTAAGAAGACAAGTTGCATCTTGTCTCAGGTGAACGGTAAGCAAGAGAGGTTGTGAGTGTCACTGGTCACCTCCTCAATCTCTTTTACCTTTCTCTCTCATAGGACAGAAAGGCAGGTAGGAAGCCATCACACGGTGGATGGAAGAGTTTTGCAGGTGAGTTTTATGACTGGCATCCTGTCCTTTGTCATTTTGTAGATTGATTGGATGCATGTCCCCCTCTCTGTAGACATGGGGAGAGAAGGATAGACATTGAAACAAACCTGTTGGTTTTGTTAGCAAGTTTTATTGTCTCCAAACTTTTGGTTTCCTCCAAGCCTTCATCAAAGGTATCGAAGCAAACTTGTTACTTTACATTGGGAAGTGTAGCAGGTGCAACATCCCATATGTCCAAGAAGCTAGAGGTACCGGATTCCTTCCTCGGCTCTTCCAGACCAGAAAGGTATTCCCAGGTGGGTAGAACCCACCAGTTGGTTCAGATTTGCCCAGACTTCTCCCGCCAATAGGTACGTCTCATGTGTAAGGAATGAAGGTTTGTATTTGTGTAGGAATCAATACCTAGTGATTTGTATTTTTCCTGATATGCAAACTTGAAGTTCTTTACATTCATGTCCAACCTGAGCCACCCCTCATTGTGGTACCTGGGCCGAAAGGAAAAATGTAGTGCAGTACGACAGGTGGTTGGGGGGAAAGTCAGTAGTTAATGACCAAATCTGAAAGTTAAACAGCTGTTCCAGCTTGCATCTGCAAGCTAAATTCTATGTAAAAACTAAAGGTTTGTATGTTAGGAAAAATACAAATTACTTTTAAAAATTGGCTATTTTTGCTCTGCAAATTTTTCAAAAATCTCCATAAAGGTCATTTTAATAATCAGCTGACAGTTTATCACAGAGTTAGTATAATTGTAGATTATTTTTTCCAGAGAATTAACTTTTTTTGGGGATATTTGATAAGGATTTTCCCCTATCCTTAAATTTGTGAATGTTGTAATAAGTATATCATTTTCAGATATGCTATTTTGAATGAGTGCCACAATATGGTTACCAATGGAATTCTGAGTGCCGAAGATGTAGACGCCCTGATAAGAGATGGGCTTGGGTATCGTTATGCCTGGATGGGCCCTCTTGAAACTGCTTTACTCAATGCTAATGGTAAGTTGAAGTGTCCCTCTCTACTTGTTCACTCACTGCTGGCATTTTGAACCTAAATTTTATTGTGACCCATTGGTGTTTTGGAATTTTCATTAATCAAAGAGTAATACAGTAACACACACTTACACCACCATTCTGTTTATATTTCATGCTATAGTCTTCTCATTTATGTTTTTACTGCTTTTTCTAATTTTTTTTAGTTTTATAAATCAAATTATAAATGCAATCAAGCTTGTAGGGTATGTATGTATGACACACTCAGAGAGATAATTTACATTGGTAAGCAAACAAATCTGCGGGAAACAGCTGTTTTGTTATTGCAAGGGATTTACTTATAACATAAAGTATAGACAGTCCCTGGCTATTGGATTCGGTTTTACTGCTCTTGTCTAGCTATAACGATAACTGGATTTTCAGCATCGATATGCGCCGATATATAGTTATTGGTGCTGATCTCCACTTAACCCTTAAACACCGACTGGACGTATTTTACATAGACATTTTTTGTTTCTCGGGTGCCGACTGGACGTATTTTACGTCGACATTTTTTGTCTCGGGTGCCGACTGGACGTATTTTACGTCGACATACAAAAGTTTTTTTAAATATTCGCAGAAAAATACTTTTAGGCCTACCAGCCGAAAACTCTTGAATCACACGCCTTGGGGGATGCTGGGAATTCACGGATCAAGGTGTTGTTTTGTTTACAATCGTTACGCAGGCGCGCAAGCGCGAATTTCTTTCTTGCCGCACTAAAAAGTATCTGTGACACATCTTGGAAATTATTTCGTCACTTTGACATAATTTTTGTACCATTTTAAATTAGCCGTTACATGGAGTATTATATATGAAAATGTGCGCATTTTTATGTAGAATACAAAAAAAAAAAATACTCATGATTGTAGCTTTTATCAGTTTTGAGATATTTTCATATAAATAACGATAAGTGCCAAAATTTCAACCTTCGGTCAACTTTGACTCTACCGAAATGGTCAAAAAACGCAATTGTAAGCTAAAACTCTTATATTTTAGTAATATTCAATCATTTACCTTAATTTTGCAACTAATTGGAAGTCCTCTAGCACAATATTTTCGATTTTATGGTGAATTTATGAAAAAACTTTTTCGTTACGTCCGCACGGGAACTCTTCCGAAAAAAATCATACATGCGATTGTGGTAATGTTTGCACCATTTTAAATTAGCTGTTACATAAAGTTTTATATATGAAAATGTGCGCAATTTCATGCACAATACAACTAAAAACAACCCATGGTTGTAGCTTTTATCAATTTTGAAATATTTTCATATAAAAAATGATAAGTGACAAATTTTCAACCTTCGGTCAACTTTGACTACCGAAATGGTCATAAAACGCAATAGTAAGCTAAAACGCGTATATTCTAGTAATATTCAAGCATTTACCTTCATTTTGCAACAAATTGGAAGTCTCTAGCACAATATTTCGATTTATGGTGAATTTATAAAAAAAATAACATTTTCTTTACGTCCACGCGGTAACTCTTCCGAAAAAATCATACGTGCGATTGTGGTAATGTTTGCACCATTTTAAATTAGCCGTTACATAAAGTTTTATATATGAAAATGTGCGCAATTTCTTGTAGAATACAACAAAAAATAATTGAAGGTTGTAGCTTTTCTCATTTTTGAAATATTTGCATATAAATCACGATAAATAGAAAAAAAACCACGTTCGGTCAACTTTGACTCTACCGAAATGGTCGAAAAACGCAATTGTAAGCTAAAACTCTTACAGTCTAGTAATATTCAGTCATTTATCTTCATCTTGAAACAAATTCGAAGTCTCTAGCACAATATTTAGATTTATGGTGAATTAAAAAAAAAAAACTTTCCTTCCCTCTGCGCCCGGATTCTCCGCCACAAATCTCCGAAATGCGTACGTTCCATTCTCGGAATATTTGCTCCGTTTCATATTAGGCATTTCATAGAGTTTTATATATGAAAATGTGCGCAATTTCATGTAGAATAAAACAAAAAATATTTGAAGGTTGTAGCTTTTCTTATTTCCGAAATAATTGCATATAAAAAAAATATATAAAAAAATTTGACATTCGGTCAAATTTAACTCATCAGATATGATCGAAAACTGCATTTGTAAGCTAATATTTTACAGTATAGTAATATTCAATAATTTTTCTTCATTTTGAAAGAAATTGGAAGTCTCTAGGACAATATTTAGATTTATGGTGAATTTTTGAAAAAAATATTTATGTCCGCACGTTACAAATTCATGCATTATTTTGTGATAATATTTTCTCTGTGTTGCTTTTATTGTTTTACAATGTGTTATATACCAAAATGATAGAAATTTAGTGTATATTACAAAAAAAAAAAGTAACTTGTTACCTTTAACTGTTTCGCGCACAGTGCGACTTCAATACAATTATATATGAAATTTTGTTTTTGTGCTATCATATATCGCATTATTTATATATGATAATGATAATTTTTTTCATTTCTGATGGTTGCATACTAAACTTCAGCCAATGACTAAAAAAGGAGCCAAAAATGAACTCTTAATCTTGAAAACTAAGCGCGCTGTGATTTTTTGAAAAAAATATTTTTTCCGCTTCCGCGCTCACTCTGAAACACTTCCGGCACACGGGAGACATTTTTTTTTTTACCGCTTCGGCGTTTAAGGGTTAACAGCGGCACCAATCCCCGATAACCAGGGATCGCCTGATTTTCATTTTTCATCACGCCCTCAGGAACAGAACCCCTGCTGATAACCGGGGACTTCTTTATATTAGTTTACCTGTTTAGTATACCAGTCTCACATTTATATTCAAAAATAATAATTCCATTAGTAGTACATTCATTTCTATTACCAACTAAAAAAATTATTTTCTTAATTCATTCAGTAGTAGACTGAATCAGCTGATTCTGAGAATCCCTATGTTGCCACAGGCAGGATGATTGTTTTTTTATACATGTTACGGTGATAATATGTCATTATAATGATACAGTATAAATGGAATCTGTAAGTAAAGTAACAGTTTCATTACTACAGGCAGCCCCCGATTATCGGCAGGGTTACATTCCTGGGGACTTGATGGTAACCGAAAATTGCCAGTAACCGAAATTCAAAAGCCCGTGTGCGCCGCAGTCCACCTTACAGTGCCCTAGACTGGTTAACAATGCCATAGACAGTGTCCCAGCCAGATATTCTATTAACTCTTTCATAAAATTGTGGAGTTTCATTTGCCTAATCCTTTACATACTATGGGAGTTCTACAGATTTTTAATGCCAGATTCAATGAACTTACAGGTAAACCTTGACCTAGAGAGAGAAAAAAAAATGTAACTTTCAGAACGTGCAATGATGTCAGTTTTCATCTCCATTGATATCATCTTCCTCGTCTTAGTGGCTTCTTAACCTCTTTTACTCTATCTCGTTAGTTATCGTAAACTTTATAGTTAAATAAGTTAAAAAAGTAATATGAGAGTGGTCAAAAGTATCATTAGAATGTTATATTGTTACTTAAATGTGTGCAGCCATAAACAACTGAACAAAAACAGTTGTTCTGCTACGAACAACTAAACTGAATCTGATAACACTTTTGCTTGCATTTCAGCTGTTATACAATAGTAAAAAGTTACTGTACTTATGTTGCAAATGACATTATTTAGAATAGGGCTGATATATTTTTACATTATACCTTTATTTGCTGTGGAGAAAATGTTGGCAAGGAAATACACTGCCAAATTTGAGCTGCAGTTGTAACTGAATCTGAGAAAACAAGTTCACGCTGCTAATAACTATAAATTATTGCGCATCAGCAAAGTGGATGAAATTTGACCGTAAATAAAAATTGAGGAAAAAGTATTTTATTAAGAAATACTGGACATGAAAGAACTTGTTTTATGGTTGTTTTCACACTGATAAAAGATAAATATGTAAATCAAGTATTATGATGGAATAGGGTGAAAATAGCAAACAGAATCTGTTAAATTATTTACACAAAAAAAACATACTCCCAGCTTCAACTATTAACGAAAATAAATAAATGATTTAGTTCACAACAACATATATTTAAAGTCAAATTTTGACTTGAAAGCACTTCATAAAAGGAAAAATAATCTTGTCCCATATAAATAGTCTCTAGAGATTTATTTACGCTAACTAGAAGCAAGTCAATCGCTCTGAATTAAGTTGAATATGTCTAAATAAACTTACATCTGCCCTCAGCTGATTTTCCAAACCAAAACATTGATCGCTTTGTTTGTAGTTGACCCCCCCCATTAGGGGATTGCTTTCAGACTACTCCGCAATTAGCTAGAATCCGTTAATACTCAACCCTTATAAAAAAGGTAAAAGATCCTTATTTTGTGAGTTCAAACTCAAGAAAAACTCACTAGAAAGGCTTATACCTGGTATTTTTAATAGTTTTATCACAACAAAGTGCTTTTAATCATGATATAGATATGAAAATTCAGTAATATGTGGATATTTCTCATAGAAAAATAACGCAAATTCACGAATTTCATGTGAACAATGGGTATACTATAAGTTCCATAGAGAATTCTGTGAATACACGAGTCCTCGAATCCAGAGACTATGATTAGCGGGGTTTGATTGTAATACAATAGTAATATGAGACTACATACAGTCTTATTGGATACAGTGAAGTAAAGCTTAATTGACTTTTTAAAAGATCTTTGGAAAAGATGCATATTCATTATGTTTGTATTTTATGAGGGTCTCACAGCGCTTGAGCTGCCAATAACCAGACAACGGCGCTGTAAGCTCCAGTTATGAATATATTGGGCTGGCGCCATAAAACTGAAATGCTGATAACCAGGGGCTGCCTGTTAGGCAGTTCCTGGTGAATGGTGGGCGTTCTGTTTCTGGCCGAGCAACGAGAACCGGAAATCGTCGTTATCCGGAACATGACAATAATTATGGTAATACAGGCAGCCCTTGGTTATCGGCGGGGGTTCCATTCTTGGTGGTGTGCCAGTAGGCAAAAACCGCCATTAACCAAAACTCGGTGATTTATGGCACCATAATGGGGCTTATGGTGCTGATAACTGGTTATCGGCGTCACAAGCATCCATATGATGTGCCATAAGGATGCTTATGGCACGCCAACCAGAACTCGTCCTGTTATGGCGCCATAAATTGCCAATTTTATGGTGCTAGGCAAGCGCCATGAAACTGGATTGCCGATAACCGGGGACTGCCTGTAAATGTCATTTACAATGCTGTAAGCACTGATAAACTGCTTAGCAGTGTCATTAATTGGTTATTGGTGTCAGTATACCACTTACCAAAGATCTGGTTAGCAACATCGCAAGCCAGCCGCCGAAACACCTTTAACCGATGCTGCCAGTAAGCAGGGACTAATGGTATTACCTTTATCTGAAATACAGCTATAATAGCCTAGTTGACTTTTGTAAATGGACACTATGAGTATAATACCTAGTCTATAATTCACACATAGTCTATAATTCCCACACCCTACACATTTTTATCTCATATGGTTATACAATATGGTAACAACTGATAAGGAAGTTTTTGTATAAAAATACATTAATGGTCACAAAATCATGGTAGGCTGTGTGTATATTGTAGGCTAGGCTACTGTATATGTATACTTTGATTGTACTGTATAGTACCCTAGTGTAGGCTAGGCTAATTTCAAGTTTTTTTTTTCATGAAATGATGGAGTTTTTGTAACCTAATCCCATGGGAAATGGGGCATTACAGTGAACACCGTATTCCCGGACTCATGTATTCATGGATTTCTCTCTGGAACATATGACCCCATTATTCATGGAAAATTCACCTATTTGTGGTATTTTTCTATGAGAAATATTCCTGTTTTTTTTTTTCCTTTTTTAATCTATTTCATCATAAAATGCACTTTTTGTGATAAAACTATTAGAAAACCAGGTATAACATTTTTAGCAGGTTTTTCTTGAGTCATACCAAACAAAATAGGCAGTTTTAAGTGTCTTTATAGGGGTTCCAACTATTCGCGGGTTCTAGCTATTCGTGGGGGCATCTGGTTCCTATCCTTCACGGATATGGGGGGAACACTGTCCCTCTAATTCTGAAATATGATTGGGTGTTAATATCATTAAAAATCTGCCACCACAAAAATGTGTAATTTTCAGTTGCTGGAATTGCTTTAGAAACCCACCAAAATTGTCCAAAAACTCTGTCAGCAAATCAAATTTTCATTCAATAAATATGACTTGATCAAATTTACCAGTTTCAAGTGGTGATGTGTATTTCTAACACCTATCGCATTAGTGAATGGCAGGAGTTGTGGAAAAAGGAATCTGTTGATAAATTAAAACTTATTAAACCAACTGTTGGATAGTTGTGTTCTTCCTCTCACAAAGAATATCGCTTTGAAAGTAATTGCTCTGTCATATCTGGATTAATAAAACCAAGGCCCATGATCTGGGATGTTTCTAAATCAGCTGCCATTGGTTCTTGAGTGGCTATAAGGGTGGAGCCTCACATGTCAGCTTTTGGAATTTGGGTTTTGGAACTGAAGAGTGCTCTGTATATACACAAGCACAGTTTATTTCCAAAGAAAACATTCTGTGAAACTAAAATTTACAGAGGGTACAAAAGAACTAATTTGTGTAAAGTATGTACGTGTGTAACTTCCGATCTTGTGTATCGTAATTTCATCCAAAAACATGATTTCATTATATACTGGTATAATGCAAGCTCTATTTTCAGTAGATTACAGTATGTTAAACTTTCTGTGCCTGTCTCAGTTTCAGTAAATACCATTGATAATGCATATTATATCTGAGTTAGA
>NC_087211.1:34743043-34804331 GCF_015104395.2 Macrobrachium nipponense
TCTAACTCAGATATAATATGCATTATCAATGGTATTTACTGAAACTGAGACAGGCACAGAAAGTTTACATCTGTAATCTACTGAAAATAGAGCTTGCATTATATCAGTAAATAATGAAATCATGTTTTTGGATGAAATTATGATACACAAGATCGGAAGTTACACACGTACATACTTTACACAAATTAGTTCTTTTGTACCCTCTGTAAATTTTAGTTTCACAGAATGTTTTCTTTGGAAATAAACTGTGCTTGTGTATATACAGAGCACTCTTCAGTTCCAAAACCCAAATTCCAAAAGCTGACATGTGAGGCTCCACCCTTATAGCCACTCAAGAACCAATGGCAGCTGATTTAGAAACATCCCAGATCATGGGCCTTGGTTTTATTAATCCAGATATGACAGAGCAATTACTTTCAAAGCGATATTCTTTGTGAGAGGAAGAACACAAACTATCCAACAGTTGGTTTAATAAGTTTTAATTTATCAACAGATTCCTTTTTCCACAACTCCTGCCATTCACTAATGCGATAGGTGTTAGAAATACACATCACCACTTGAAACTGGTAAATTTGATCAAGTCATATTTATTGAATGAAAATTTGATTTGCTGACAGAGTTTTTGGACAATTTTGGTGGGTTTCTAAAGCAATTCCAGCAACTGAAAATTACACATTTTTGTGGTGGCAGATTTTTAATGATATTAACACCCAATCATATTTCAGAATTAGAGGGACAGTGTTCCCCCCATATCCGTGAAGGATAGGAACCAGATGCCCCCACGAATAGCTAGAACCCGCGAATAGTTGGAACCCTATAAAGACACTTAAACTGCCTTATTTTTGTTTGGTATGACTCAAGAAAAACCTGCTAAAATGTTATACCTGGTTTTGCTAATAGTTTTTATCACAAAAAGTGCATTTTATGATGAAATAGATTAAAAAGAAAAAAAAAAAAACAGGAATATTTCTCATAGAAAAATACCACAAAAAAAAAAAAATACAGTGGGGCCTCGTTATCCACGGGGGATAGGGCCTAGAACCCCCCCGTGATAAGTAAATACCCGTGTTATCCTGATACCCCCCTCAAAAATTGCTTAAAACTGCCTACTTTAATAGTTAACCCACCCAAGACCACTATTCCAATGTTTATAACTGCCTACTTTAGTTCAAACACCAAATATGTTTTCAACTATCACCTAAAACTAAAATCAAAACAGTTTTAAAGTTATTGTACAAAATTAGCCTTAAAAAATAAATGTAGTATATGTACTACTGTACATATGTAGCCTACTAGCCTAGGGATTACAGCTAGAAGCCTACATACGCATGGTGGGCCTCTTTTTTTTTTTTTTTTTTTTTTTTTTTTTTTTTTTTTTTTTTTTTTTTTTTTTTTTTTTTTTTTTTTTTTTTTTTTTTTTTTTACAAGGAAAGAGAGGATGAGTGGTAAGAGAACTATCAAAATATGTAAATCATATGGGTACTCACCAACAATCTATGTTGATAAAAGATGGCGACGATTTTGCAGTGCAATCCAGTAATATAATAACGATAATGCGTAAACAGTATGCAGCGAAACATCTCTTCCCTTCGTCACAACACGTTAATACTAGTATATTCCACGTAAAAACCTTCATCTGACCTTTAGGCGTCTTTCCCATAAGAGTAAAAGAATCAGGGCTTTTGGATGCCACATAATTAACTCGTTTATATGGGTGCAATTTAAAGAACGCGCCGCACACCACATCATAACAACAACAAACAAACGTTTGTAGGCCAGTGTTGCCAACTGGGAATGGCAATTTCTTGCTAGATTTTGTTCCATAAAAGGCTAAAAAAAATCACATACCGTATATACTCGAATAACGTGCAATCTCCCATATCGTGCGACCCCCTAATTTTCACCAATAAACAGTGGTTTTGTGTTTTGTCATGTATCTCATGTATCATGCAAGTTCATAAGGTTGGTGGTTAGCCTGCTAATGGCCGAGTCATTGAGATGTGTGCTGATGCTAGTCAATTTACGGTAATTTTCTTATTAATCTCGAGAATTGAATAGAAAATCTCAAGATTAAAAAAAAAATCCCAAGATAATAAAATAATTGTAAAAATAACACGCCTTGGAGTCCTTAATCATTCTCTCTCTCTCTCTCTCTCTCAGGAATAAATACGTACGTACTGTAATTTGCAGTAAATGTGTAGACATTGTGTGCGTGTTTAAAAAAATGTGCAGTACACACACATTCCGATGTTTCGGTTTTGGAATTTTTCAGATTTCGGAAATGTGAGGTCAGATGCATAATCAAACAAACACCACTACTGCAGCAAAAACATTTTTTCCCTTTATGTTTTTCATTATTGTTATTTATTAATTACAGTTTATTTAAATAAATATTAATATAATACTGTTAAATGAATGTGAGATAATTAAGATCACCTATAATAATAAAATAGTGGGACAATTAATACCATATGTTCTCAATAGGTATTATTTTCAAAACAAACATTCCCGTAAAACACAAAAAAATATATGTACATAACAATCAAAATATAATAATGTTTTGCAGTTCAACTTGTGAATTTTAACAATAAGTATGACTATATAATATATTTTACCATATCGATCTTGAAGTTGAAGAGTCGTAAAATTCTGAGGATGGTCCGGGAAAAGGATTTGTACTTTGTGATCACGTATCGCTACAACACCATGTGGTATTTTCATACCACTATATTGATGACGCATCGCTACGACACACTGGTGTTTTTCATACCACTATACGTTAAAAGGGTTAAAAACATGACATAGAATCGACTTTGCGACTTCGTTCACTTTGATATTTTTAACGATACAATAACTATCATTTGTACTACTAAAACCATCTTCACATAAGTAATTTTTCGTAAGATATGTGTTGTTGTATATGTTGTTGCAAAAGCTAGCTTATACATAAAAAGCTTTTATAATTTAAGTCATCTTAGATATACATATGCACCCAAACTCATTGTGGGGAAATTTACTACTGTTTCCTCGGATATTGAAATACTTTAGCATCATTCAAACACTTTAATAATATAATGCATAAATACTAGGCTATACATATTTACATCGTATACAAATACTACATACAGTTATATACACATACTTTTATATACAAAGTTAACAGTTATATACACATACTTTTATATACAAAGTAATCATATGAGTAGTGATCAGACGACAGCTGTGCACTGGACTACGTACGTACTACTTGGAAGATAAAACGAACAAAAATTTTGTTGTTGTTAGTCGCCGGGATAGATTAACATTTTTCCAGAGATTAAAAAGCTGAATTTTGTTTTTGAAGGTATTTGTCAACCGCGATATTATATTATTGTTTTCACGAAGGAATAATTATATAAAGAAAATTATTGAGTAATTTTTGCTGTCAGCAGTCAGAAAATCACGAACATGTTAACGTTCAAACCTAGTGCCATCCATGGCGTATGTCTATAAATAGAACAGAAGCAGAGGGCAGTCATTGGATAAACAGATCTCCATGGCTACCACCAACCAATCAGGTGTTAGTTATACTACTCTGTAATTTCTTAGAATGAACGTTTACACACACGAAGCTAACGATGATGTATGTGTTTTGCATACAGTACGTAGTTTTAGTTTTTATTATTAGTGTAAGTATTTTACTGATTTCATGAAGAATAGAATGATTCCTTCTCATTACTTTGAATGCAAAATGGCTTGAAGATTCTTCCGCAAAAAGAAGAGAAAAAAATTCCTTAGAAGATGATACCTATTTACTAACGCGGTTGACATACCTTCAAAACAAAATTCAGCTCTTAATCTCTGGAAAAATGTTAATCTATCCCGGCGACTAACAACAACAAAATTTTTGTTTGTTTATCTTCCAAGTAGTACGTACGTAGTCCAGTGCACAGCTGTCGTCTGATCACTACTCATATGATTAATTTGTATATAAATGTATGTGTATATAACTGTTAACTTTGTATATAAAAGTATGTGTATATAACTGTATGTAGTATTTGTATACGATGTAAATATGTATAGCCTAGTATTTATGCATTATATTATTAAAGTGTTTGAATGATGCTAAAGTATTTCAATATCCGAGGAAACAGTAGTAAATTTCCCCACAATGAGTTTGGGTACATATGTATATCTAAGATGACTTAAATTATAAAAGCCTTTTATGTATAAGCTAGCTTTGTAACAACACATATCTTACGAAAAATTGTACTTATGTGAAGATGGTTTTAGTAGTACAAATGATAGTTATTGTATCGTTAAAAATATCAAAGTGAACGAAGTCGCAAAGTCGATTCTATGTCACAAACCCATAACAATGCAGTGTATGTTTGATAATTCTAAACTATTATTCACTACCGCAAAATAACGATGATATTTTGTATTGAAAATTAATGTTACGTATATTCCAAACATTATTACTACGTAGCATGAATAGTACTATAAAAATTTCGAAAGATAATCTTGCTGTGAACGCTACCATAATTTGATTTTCATATACGTACGTACATTTTGTCAGCTGGCTGGCCTCGCATAGATAAAATTGATTTCACTGATATGGAATTCACTCCACGAATAGCCTTTTATTATGAGATATGACGATAATATATAAGGTAAAAAATGCTTTTATGTATTTCGTTTACGCTTCGTCGCCAATAACAAACAGCAATACTTACGATAACTGACAAATAGCGTTTGTATGACTTCATTGTTCAGAGAAGTTATATACGAATACTGCCAAAATAATAATGAAGTTCGAATTAATTTTAGCATTAATGTTATTACTACTGTAATTACACTACCACTACTATTAAAATTTCTAAAAGTTTATCAAAACAAAAATGTCGCTTTGAACGCAACCGTATACATAAACTATTTTTCGTACGTAAAGGAATATGCTTACATTTTGTGGCTGGCCACTCCGACGATAAGTTGAGTGCAATGATGTGGAAGTATTCTTCGAATAGGCTATTTATTATGAAGATATGACTATAATATATATGGTAAGAATGGTTTTATTACCTTTATTGTCAGTTAATATCAACCTAGCCACCTGGGGGGGCAACCAAGTCCTTATGGGTGCCGGTCCCAAGCCCGGATAAATAGGGAGGGTTGGTGTCAGGAAGGGCATCCGGCTGTAAAAATCTGTGCCAAAACCATGGAATGAGCCGAAATATGGAAAGAGGTAATGCTAGGGCGTACTCCGTAAATGACGCACAGAGACATCGCCCTAACTCTGTGGTAAGGCGAGGGCTACTGCATCAGGAGCGGGTTTGTTGCAGCTAAAGAAGCGAGCTCACATTGGGTTCAGAGTATGTCAGCTAAATGTTGGGTCCATGACTGGGAGAGGTAGAGAATTGGCTGACTTGATGAGAGAAAAGAAAGTAGATGTTGTGTGTGTGCAAGAAACGCGGTGGAAAGGAAATAAAGCTATATTATAGTGGAGCAAATAAACAAGGTAGAAATGGAGTTGGCATAGTACTGTCTAGTGAACTAAAGAACTCGGTAATAGAAGTGCATAGAAAGAATGGCCGTATCATCAGATTGAAGATATGTTATGGAGGAGAGATTCTGAATATTATAAGCGCATACGCACCACAAGTTGGTTGCACAGAAGAAGAGAAGGGAAATTTCTGGAGAGACATGGATGGAATAATGCAAGAACTGGAAGAGCATGAGAGGGTGATAGTTGGGGCAGATTTGAATGGCCATGTCGGAAGTGAAAATGAGGCGATTGGGCGGGTGCATGGGGGCCATGGAATTGGAGAGAGAAACCCAGAAGGAGAGAGTGTAGAGGACTTTGCTGTGTCATTCGACATGGCAATAGTAAACACATTTTTTGAGAAGAAAAGGAACACCTATAACATATAGGAGTGAGGGAAGATTCTCCCAGATAGACTATTTCTTGTATAAAAGGATAAATCTGGTGGAGGTCAAGAACTGCAAAGTTATTCCAGGCGACCATGTAGCCCCCCAACACAGGCTGCTATGTATGGACTTGAAGTTGAAAAGGGAAAGAAAAACCAAAGCTAAAGGGATAAGGAAAATTAAATGGTACGAATTACAGAAGGAAGGGGATAAGAAGAGAGAGTTTAAGAGGAGGGTTTTGGAGGATATTGATATAGGGATTGAAGATGTTCAAGAATGGTGGGCACGAAATGCAGCAGTAATAAGAAGGCATGGAAAGGAGCTGCTAGGAGAGACATCTGGTATCATATGGGAAGAAAAGGATAGTTGGTGGTGGGATGAAGACATTGAGAAAATAGTAAAAGATAAGAAGGAGGCAAAGAAAAGATGGGAAGAGTCACAGTCAGTGGAAGACAGAAATAGGTACAGAGAGAAAAACAAGGTGGTGAAAAAGGTGGTAGCCCAAGCTAAAGCAAAGTCGTATGATGATGTGTATAATGAGCTGGGGACAAAGGAAGGATTAAAGAAGATGATGAAGCTATCAAAGGCTAGAAATAAGAGCACCAAAGATATAACACACATCAAACAAATAAAGAATCAAGAGGGTGTAGTGCTTAGAAAGGAGGAAGACATTGTGAAGAGATGGAAAGATATTTCGAACAGTTGTTAAATGAAGAAAATAATAGACTAATAAGAGAGGATGGGCAAGGAAAAAGTGAACATTGGCATGGTAATGAGGTTTTCTAGGCAAGAGGTACTAATGCACTGAAGAAGATGAAGAATGGGAAGGCAACCGGACCAGACATGAT
Source organism: Macrobrachium nipponense (assembly GCF_015104395.2). Lineage (NCBI taxonomy): Eukaryota > Metazoa > Arthropoda > Malacostraca > Decapoda > Palaemonidae > Macrobrachium > Macrobrachium nipponense. The sequence continues at coordinate 34,749,799 of NC_087211.1, forward strand.
CCCAGTGGAGGCATGGAAAGCATTAGGAGATGAAGGAGTGGATATACTGTACGATCTTATGATAAAGATCCTTGAACAGGAAAAGATACCAAATGAGTGGCGTGGGAGTATATTGATCCCAATTTTTAAAGGGAAAGGCGATGTCCAAGAGTGTGGTAATTATAGGGGCATTAAATTGATGTCCCACACTTTGAAGATACTGGAAAGGATGATAGATGCTAGACTGAGAGAAGAAGTACAAATAGGTAAGAGCAGATGGGATTTATGAAGGGAAGGGGAACAACAGATGGTATATTTTGTCTGAGGCAAATAATGGAGAAATTCGGGAAAGAACAAAGGGACCTACATATGGTATTCATTGACCTTGAAAAGGCCTTATGACAGAGTCCCGAGACAAGAGGTATGGAGGAGCCTGAGGGAGAAGATGGTGCCAGAGAAGTATGTGCGATTGATACAAGAGATGTACCGGAATGTATTTACCAGAGTGAGGAGCAGTGTTGGGGAGACAGAAGGTTTTGAGGTGAGAGTAGGATTACACCAGGGTCGGCTCTGAGCCCATTTATCTTTAACATAGTGATGGATGTTATAATAGAGGAAGTAAGGGAGACAGTACCATGGAACATATTGTATGCGGATGATATTGTTCTGTGTGCAGAGAGCAGGGAAGATCTGGAAGTGAAATTGGAAAGATGGAGACAAGTACTGGAGGACAGAGGAATGAGAATAAGTAGATCCAAGACAGAATACATGTGTACCACCACTGAGGGGATGATAGAGAAAGTATTCAGCTTGGTGGAGAGCAAATAAGGAGAGTTGATAAGTTTAAGTATTTGGGATCTTTTGTTAACGCTGGAGGAAGTATGGAAGAAGAAGTAAAACATCGGGTACAGGCAGCTTGGAACAACTGGAGAGCGGCCTCGGGAGTTCTTTGTGACAAAAGAGTGCCGCTTAGGTTAAAAGGAAAATTTCACAAGACGGTGGTAAGAACAGCAATGCTGTATGGTAGCGGAAACAGCAAGCATGAGAAAAGCAGAGCAGAAGAAGATGGATGTGGCAGAAATGAGAATGCTTAGGTGGAGTTCTGGGGTAACAAGAGTGGATAGGATCAGAAATGACTACATAAGGGGGTCAACTAAGGTGGTGGAAGTATCAAAGAAAGTGCAGGAGGGGAGGCCGAGATGGTATGGACACCTGTTGAGGAGAGATGAGGACCACGCTGGGAGACATACTATGGGAGTGGAGGTGCAAGGAAGAAGAAAGAGAGGGAGACCAAGAAAGAGATGGAAGGACTGTGTGAGAGGAGATTTACATGAGAAGGGAATTGATGAGGCAGAAGTGCAAGATAGAAATAGATGGAAACGGCTCATCCGAAACGGCGACCCCATATAAAAATGGGAAAAAGCTGGGAAGAAGAAGAAGATTGTCAGTTATTATCATAATGTGAATGTTTGTGTACTGGTGGTTATCGCACTGCAACTACGCTTAGCCTACCAATGAACGTCGTACATAAACCTTGAATAGGCTATTTATTTCGAAGATAGGACAATAATATATTAGGTGAGAATGGTTTTATTACCTTTATTGTCAGTTAATATCATTATATGAGTCTTTAAATGAATGTTGGTAGTTATCGGACCACGGCCGAGGGTTAGCCTACCGAAAAACATCGCATACGCAACACAACAAACCCGTGATGCAGCGATTCATACCAGTGATATAACATGAGAAACGGTCCAAGAAAAAACCCGTGATTAACTGGATACGTGAATACTGATCCGTGAATAAGCGATGCCCCCACTGTAGGTGAATTTTCCATGAATAATGGGGGCATATGTTCCAGAGAGAAATCCATGAATACATAAGTCCGGGAGGGAATACGGTGTTCACCGTAATGCCCCTTTTCCATTTCCCATGGGATTAGGTTACAAAAACTCCATCATTTCATGAAAAAAAAAACTTGAAATTAGCCTAGCCTACACTAGGGTACTATACAGTACAATCAAAGTATACATATACAGTAGCCTAGCCTACAATATACACACAGCCTACCATGATTTTGTGACCATTAATGTATTTTTATACAAAAACTTCCTTATCAGTTGTTACCATATTGTATAACCATATGAGAAAAAAATGTGTAGGGTGTGTGAATTATAGACTAGGTATTATACTCATAGTGTCCATTTACTAAAGTCAACTAGGCTATTATAGCTGTATTTCAGATAAAGGTAATACCATTAGTCCCTGCTTACTGGCAGCATCGGTTAAAGGTGTTTCGGCGGCTGGCTTGCGATGTTGCTAACCAGATCTTTGGTAAGTGGTATACTGACACCAATAACCAATTAATGACACTGCTAAACAGTTTATCAGTGCTTACAGCATTGTAAATGCCATTTACAGGCAGTCCCCGGTTATCGGCAATCCAGTTTCATGGCACTTGCCTAGCACCATAAAATTGGCAATTTATGGCGCCATAACAGGACGAGTTCTGGTTGGCGTGCCATAAGCATTCTTATGGCACATCATATGGATGCTTGTGACGCCGATAACCAGTTATCAGCACCATAAGCCCCATTATGGTGCCATAAATCACCGAGTTTTGGTTAATGGCAGTTTTTGCCTACTGGCACACCACCAAGAATTGAACCCCCGCCGATAACCAAGGGCTGCCTGTATTACCATAATTATTGTCATGTTCCGGATAACGACGATTTCCGGTTCTCGTTGCTCGGCCAGAAACAGAACGCCCACCATTCACCAGGAACTGCCTAACAGGCAGCCCCTGGTTATCAGCATTTCAGTTTTATGGCGCCTGCCCAATATATTCATAACTGGAGTTTACAGCGCCGTTGTCTGGTTATTGGCAGCTCAAGCGCTGTGAGACCCTCATAAAATACAAACATAATGAATATGCATCTTTTCCAAAGATCTTTTAAAAAGTCAATTAAGCTTTACTTCACTGTATCCAATAAGACTGTATGTAGTCTCATATTACTATTGTATTACAATCAAACCCCGCTAATCATAGTCTCTGGATTCGAGGACTCGTGTATTCACAGAATTCTCTATGGAACTTATAGTATACCCATTGTTCACATGAAATTCGTGAATTTGCGTTATTTTTCTATGAGAAATATCCACATATTACTGAATTTTCATATCTATTTCATGATTAAAAGCACTTTGTTGTGATAAAACTTTTAAAAATACCAGGTATAAGCCTTTCTAGTGAGTTTTTCTTGAGTTTGAACTCACAAAATAGGGATTTTTTACCTTTTTTATAAGGGTTGAGTATTAACGGATTCTAGCTAATTGCGGAGTAGTCTGAAAGCAATCCCCTAATGGGGGGGGTCAACTACAAACAAAGCGATCAATGTTTTGGTTTGGAAAATCAGCTGAGGGCAGATGTAAGTTTATTTAGACATATTCAACTTAATTCAGAGCGATTGACTTGCTTCTAGTTAGCGTAAATAAATCTCTAGAGAGACTATTTATATGGGACAAGATTATTTTTCCTTTTATGAAGTGCTTTCAAGTCAAAATTTGACTTTAAATATATGTTGTTGTGAACTAAATCATTTATTTATTTTCGTTAATAGCTGAAGCTGGGAGTATGTTTTTTTTGTGTAAATAATTTAACAGATTCTGTTTGCTTTTTTCACCCTATTCCATCATAATACATGATTTACATATTTATCTTTTATCAGTGTGAAAACAACCATAAAACAAGTTCTTTCATGTCCAGTATTTCTTAATAAAATACTTTTTCCTCAATTTTTATTTACGGTCAAATTTCATCCACTTTGCTGATGCGCAATAATTTATAGTTATTAGCAGCGTGAACTTGTTTTCTCAGATTCAGTTACAACTGCAGCTCAAATTTGGCAGTGTATTTCCTTGCCAACATTTTCTCCACAGCAAATAAAGGTATAATGTAAAAATATATCAGCCCTATTCTAAATAATGTCATTTGCAACAGTAACTTTTTACTATTGTATAACAGCTGAAATGCAAGCAAAAGTGTTATCAGATTCAGTTTAGTTGTTCGTAGCAGAACAACTGTTTTTGTTCAGTTGTTTATGGCTGCACACATTTAAGTAACAATTATAACATTACTAATGATACTTTGACCACTCTCATTTACTTTTTTAACTTATTTAACTAGAAGTTACGATAACTAACGAGATAGAGTAAAAGAGGTTAAGAAGCCACTAAGACGAGGAAGATGATATCAATGGAGATGAAAACTGACATCATTGCACGTTCTGAAAGTTACATTTTTTTTCTCTCTCTAGGTCAAGGTTTACCTGTAAGTTCATTGAATCTGGCATTAAAAATCTGTAGAACTCCCATAGTATGTAAAGGATTAGGCAAATGAAACTCCACAATTTTATGAAAGAGTTAATAGAATATCTGGCTGGGACACTGTCTATGGCATTGTTAACCAGTCTAGGGCACAGTAAGGTGGATTGCGGCGCACACGGGCTTTTGAATTTCGGTTACTGGCAATTTTCGGTTACCATCAAGTCCCCAGGAATGTACCCCTGCCGATAATCGGGGGCTGCCTGTAGTAATGAAACTGTTACTTTACTTACAGATTCCATTTATACTGTATCATTATAATGACATATTATCACCGTAACATGTATAAAAAAACAATCATCCTGCCTGTGGCAACATAGGGATTCTCAGAATCAGCTGATTCAGTCTACTACTGAATGAATTAAGAAAATAATTTTTTTAGTTGGTAAAAGAAATGAATGTACTACTAATGGAATTATTATTTTTTAATATAAATGTGAGACTGGTAATACTAAACAGGTAAACTAATATAAAAGAAGTCCCCGGTTATCAGCAGGGGTTCTGTTCCTGAGGGCGTGATGAAAAATGAAAATCAGGCGATCCCTGGTTATCGGGGATTGGTGCCGCTGTTAACCCTTAAACGCCGAAGCGGTAAAAAAAAAATGTCTCCCGTGTGCCGGAAGTGTTTCAGAGTGAGCGCGGAAGCGGAAAAAATATTTTTTTCAAAAAATCACAGCGCGCTTAGTTTTTCAAGATTAAGAGTTCATTTTTTGGCTCCTTTTTAGTCATTGGCTGAAGTTTAGTATGCAACCATCAGAATGAAAAAAATTATCATTATCATATATAAATAATGCGATATATGATAGCACAAAAACGAAATTTCATATATAATTGTATTGAAGTCGCACTGTGCGCGAAACAGTTAAAGGTAACAAGTTACTTTTTTTTTGTAATACACACTAAATTTCTATCATTTTGGTATATAACACATTGTAAAACAACAATAAAAGCACAGAGAAAATATTATCACAAATAATGCATGAATTTGTAACGTGCGGACATAAATATTTTTTTCAAAAATTCACCATAAATCTAAATATTGTCCTAGAGACTTCCAATTTCTTTCAAAATGAAGAAAAATGATTGAATATTACTATACTGTAAGAATATTAGCTTACAAATGCAGTTTTCGATCATATCTGATGAGTTCAATTTGACCGAATGTCGAATTTTTTTATGTATTTTTTTTATATGCAATTATTTCGGAATAAGAAAAGCTACAACCTTCAAATATTTTTTGTTTTATTCTACATGAAATTGCACACATTTTCATATATAAAACTCTATGAAATGCTTAATATGAAATGGAGCAAATATTCCGAGAATGGAACGTACGCATTTCGGAGATTTGTGGCGGAGAATCCGGGCGCAGAGGGAAGGAAAGTTTTTTTTTTTTAATTCACCATAAATCTAAATATTGTGCTAGAGACTTCGAATTTGTTTCAAGATGAAGATAAATGACTGAATTATTACTAGACTGTAAGAGTTTTAGCTTACAATTGCGTTTTTTCGACCATTTCGGTAGAGTCAAAGTTGACAGAACGTGGTTTTTTTTTGTTTTTTTTTCTATTTATCGTGATTTATATGCAAATATTTCAAAAATGAGAAAAGCTACAACCTTCAATTATTTTTGTTGTATTCTACAAGAAATTGCGCACATTTTCATATATAAAACTATGTAACGGCTAATTTAAAATGGTGCAAACATTACCACAATCGCACGTATGATTTTTTCGGAAGAGTTACCGCGTGGACGTAAAGAAAATGTTATATTTTTTATTAAGTTCACCATAAATCGAAATATTGTGCTAGAGACTTCCAATTTGTTGCAAAATGAAGGTAAATGTTTGAATATTACTAGAATATAAGCGTTTTAGCTTACAATTGCGTTTTATGACCATTTCGGTAGTCAAAGTTGACCGAAGGTTGAAAATTTGTCACTTATCATTTTTTATATGAAAATATTTCAAAATTGATAAAAGCTACAACCATGGGTTGTTTTTGTTAGTTGTATTGTGCATGAAATTGCGCACATTTTCATATATAAAACTTTATGTAACGGCTAATTTAAAATGGTGCAAACATTACCACAATCGCATGTATGATTTTTTCGGAAGAGTTCCCGTGCGGACGTAAGGAAAAAGTTTTTTCATAAATTCACCATAAATCGAAATATTGTGCTAGAGACTTCCAATTAGTTGCAAAATTAAGGTAAATGATTGAATATTACTAAAATATAAGAGTTTTAGCTTACAATTGCGTTTTTTGACCATTTCGGTAGAGTCAAAGTTGACCAAAGGTTGAAATTTGGCACTTATCGTTATTATATGAAAATATCTCAAAACTGATAAAAGCTACAATCATGAGTATTTTTTTTTGTATTCTACATAAAAATGCGCACATTTTCATATATAATACTCCATGTAACGGCTAATTTAAAATGGTACAAAAAATTATGCCAAAGTGACGAAATAATTTCCGAGATGTGTCACAATACTTTTTAGTGCGGCAAGAAAGAAATTCGCGCTTGCGCGCATGCGTAACGATTGTAAACAAAACAACACCTTGATCCGTGAATTCCAGCATCCCCCAAGGCGTGTGATTCAAGAGTTTTCGGCTGGTAGGCCTAAAAGTATTTTTCTGTGAATATTTAAAAAAAACTTTTTTTGATGTCGACGTTAAAATACGTCCAGTCGGCACCGAGAGACAAAAAATGTCGACGTAAAATACGTCCAGTCGGCACCCGAGAGACAAAAAGTGTCGACGTAAAATACGTCCAGTCGGCGTTTAAGGGTTAAGTGGAGATCAGCACCAATAACTATATATCGGCACATATCGATGCTGAAAATCCAGTTATCGTTATAGCTAGACAAGAGCAGTAAAACCGAATCCAATAGCCAGGGACTGTCTATACTTTATGTTATAAGTAAATCCCTTGCAATAACAAAACAGCTGTTTCCCGCAGATTTGTTTGCTTACCAATGTAAATTATCTCTCTCTCTCTCTCAGTACTGTACATATCCTTTAATGAAATATGAATTACTGTATAACAAACATAAAATTATAAAACAAACCCCAAGAAGTTCACAAAGCCTTCAAATAAGTGCTTGGATATTAAGTATACTTATAACAACTTTTTGTTTGTCTTGCTTGATTTACTGTATCATTTCTATTACTTTTTACAATTTTGCTTTGCTTGGATTTACTGTACCATTTTTTACTACAAGTTTAGTTTAAACTAAGTATGATTAGCACACACAACAGTAAACAAGAGAATATTTCATCTCTATTCACCATAAAAATACTCAAAATCTTTATTTCTTATGTAGACAAGACAAAAACCCAATAGGCAGCAACAAGTTCCCTGATGGCATGGAACTGAGTGTGTCATACATACATACCCTACAAGCTTGATTGCATTTATAATTTGATTTATAAAACTAAAAAAAATTAGAAAAAGCAGTAAAAACATAAATGAGAAGACTATAGCATGAAATATAAACAGAATGGTGGTGTAAGTGTGTGTTACTGTATTACTCTTTGATTAATGAAAATTCCAAAACACCAATGGGTCACAATAAAATTTAGGTTCAAAATGCCAGCAGTGAGTGAACAAGTAGAGAGGGACACTTCAACTTACCATTAGCATTGAGTAAAGCAGTTTCAAGAGGGCCCATCCAGGCATAACGATACCCAAGCCCATCTCTTATCAGGGCGTCTACATCTTCGGCACTCAGAATTCCATTGGTAACCATATTGTGGCACTCATTCAAAATAGCATATCTGAAAATGAATTACTTATTACAACATTCACAAATTTAAGGATAGGGGAAAATCCTTATCAAATATCCCCAAAAAAAGTTAATTCTCTGGAAAAAATAATCTACAATTATACTAACTCTGTGATAAACTGTCAGCTGATTATTAAAATGACCTTTATGGAGATTTTTGAAAAATTTGCACAGCAAAAATAGCCAAATTTTAAAAGTAATTTGTATTTTTCCTAACATACAAACCTTTAGTTTTTACATAGAATTTAGCTTGCAGATGCAAGCTGGAACAGCTGTTTAACTTTCAGATTTGGTCATTAACTACTGACTTTCCCCCCAACCACCTGTCGTACTGCACTACATTTTTCCTTTCGGCCCAGGTACCACAATGAGGGGTGGCTCAGGTTGGACATGAATGTAAAGAACTTCAAGTTTGCATATTAGGAAAAATACAAATCACTAGGTATTGATTCCTACACAAATACAAACCTTCATTCCTTACACATGAGACGTACCTATTGGCGGGAGAAGTCTGGGCAAATCTGAACCAACTGGTGGGTTCTACCCACCTGGGAATACCTTTCTGGTCTGGAAGAGCCGAGGAAGGAATCCGGTACCTCTAGCTTCTTGGACATATGGGATGTTGCACCTGCTACACTTCCCAATGTAAAGTAACAAGTTTGCTTCAATACCTTTGATGAAGGCTTGGAGGAAACCAAAAGTTTGGAGACAATAAAACTTGCTAACAAAACCAACAGGTTTGTTTCAATGTCTATCCTTCTCTCCCCATGTCTACAGAGAGGGGGACATGCATCCAATCAATCTACAAAATGACAAAGGACAGGATGCCAGTCATAAAACTCACCTGCAAAACTCATCCATCCACCGTGTGATGGCTTCCTACCTGCCTTTCTGTCCTATGAGAGAGAAAGGTAAAAGAGATTGAGGAGGTGACCAGTGACACTCACAACCTCTCTTGCTTACCGTTCACCTGAGACAAGATGCAACTTGTCTTCTTAGGGAAGGTGAATGAGCTACACTACTTGTTGGGGAGCCACAAGACCCGAGGAAAATATGTCCAGGGACTTGTGGGCAACAAACATCCCAAAGGTAAAACGAGGTACAATCGTCCCTCACCATATCAGGGTTCACTTATCACTGTCTCAATCCATCGTGGATTTTTAAAATTTAATATATCCAAAATCTGTATGCCAGATTTTCCGGTTATAGCAGGATTTTGCAGTACATATTTATAATTCTTATATCTGTGGCAAAATAAGCATTTTCTAGCCTAAAATTTTTATTTTCAAATTAGGTTCATTTTTTATATAAACAAAAATTATTTACTAATTTTCAATCATTAATATTAATGTAACAAATATTATTATTAATAGGGCTTAGTTTTTTCAGACCTCTGAGTCTAAGTCTCATACTCTTCTCGGGCTGGTAGTGTAAACAACAAAAATATGCAAATGCTAAATTAAAATCCCACAAAATCACAAAACAGCTTACTAACAATAATTGTTTGTTGTAACAACCAAACAAACTAACATTAATAAACCTCTCTCTCTCTCTCTCTCTCTGGATATGTTCAAAATTTCAATAAAACTATTTCTCTTGCAGAGTAAACTAAAATATTGATCTTTTATTAAACTTTACGTCAACTTACAGAATAAACTACAATATCGATCTATTATTATTGTATTAATATAAGTATAAAAAGTAACCATTGTCCTGACATCTGTAACTTTTTACTATAGGTACATGTTACCATATTTTTCTTTCTACACTTTACTGAACCTTTCTTCACTATAAGTTTAATAGTTGCATCTATGATTATCACACATATAACAGTACACAAGAGAAATATTTTTACCACGTTGATGTTTCATCTATAATCCTCGTAAAAACATTTAAAATTCCTAATTTCATATGTAAGCAACACAATGTTATTGTTATTCTTCTCCCAAGTCAGTAAATAACATTAATGTGTTTACATTATTAAATAGTGATATTTGAAATTAGTGTATATCATTGTAACGTACATAGATGAGAATTTTTATCATTGTTGTTGCTCTGTTCCGTTAACTATTACGTAAGTTTAAGAGTATAGAAAGTGTTTAAGTGCATAGGAAGTCTCAGTAGGAAAAGAAGAGCGGTAGGTTAGGAAGCACCACATTTTATTTACAACACATTTCGTTGTTTCTTCATAACATTTTCAAGCCTAAAAGGAGACCATTACATTCTTTTAATAGTTAAAGATTATCAATCATTATTGGCTGACAAGCCGAGTAAAAGTGGCAACAATAAGATGAATGATAAAATCTTTAAAATGAATACAATAGCATAATATAAAACAAAATTAGTGGGAAAAAACAGAGATGGAAAGTTTACACTATAAATGAATTATAGCCATTGATCTCCACTTTCAGCCCCAATGGCCAACATATTTCTGTTTTCATGAAAAGAGATGGCTTGACGATTGTCCCATAGAGTTTACACCAATCGTTTATCACAGGTATGTTGAAGCACCAATTGTTTATCACAGGTATGTTGAAGACACATTTTGGTTTTCAGGCATCTAAGTCTCGTACAGTGGGGCATCGCTTATTCACGGATCATTATTCACGGATCCAGTTAATCGCGGGTTTTTTCTTGGACCGTTTCTCATGTTACATCACTGGTATGAATCGCTGCATCACGGGTTTTTGTTGTTGTGTTCGTATGCGATGTTTTTCGGTAGGCTAACCCTCGGCCGTGGTCCGATAACTACCAACATTCATTTAAAGACTCATATAATGATATTAACTGACAATAAAGGTAATAAAACCATTCTCACCTAATATATTATTGTCCTATCTTCGAAATAAATAGCCTATTCAAGGTTTATGTACGACGTTCATTGGTAGGCTAAGCGTAGTTGCAGTGCGATAACCACCAATGTACACAAAACATTCACATTATGATATTAATTGACAATAAAGGTAATAAAACCATTCTTACCATATATATTATAGTCATATCTTCATAATAAATAGCCTATTCGAAGAATAATTCCACATCATTGCACTCAACTTATCGTCGAGTGGCCAGCCACAAAATGTAAGCATATACCTTTAAGTACGAAAATGGTTTATGTATACGGTTGCGTTCAAAGCGACATTTTTTGTTTTGATAAACTTTTAGAAATTTTAATAGTAGTGGTAGTGTAATTACAGTAGTAATAACATTAAGGCTAAAATTAATTCGAACTTCATTATTATTTTGGCAGTATTCGTATATAACTTCTCTGAACAATGAAGTCATACAAACGCTATTTGTCATAGATTATCGTAAGTATTGCTGTTTGTTATTGGCGACGAAGCGTAAACGAAATACATAAAAGCATTTTTTTACCTTATTATATTATCGTCATATCTTCATAATAAAAAGGCTATTCGTGGAGTAATTCCATATCAGTGAAATCAATTTTATCTATGCGAGGCCAGCCACTGACAAAATGACGTACGTATATGAAAATCAAATTATGGTAGCGTTCACAGCAAGATTATCTTTCGAAATTTTTATAGTACTATTCATGCTACGTAGTAATAATGTTTGGAATATACGTAACATCAATTTTCAATACAAAATATCATCGTTATTTTGGTAGTGAATAATAGTTTAGAATTATCATACATACACTGCATTGTTATGGGTTTGTGCCAGTGATAAACAACCAAAATAACGTTCTCCTTTAACCTGTTAAGCGTCCTCCCCGGATGAGCTCGCTCGCTAACGTACCGTCACGCTTTTTTTGTAATCAGCGATCATAGCACTGATGATAGTTTTTCAAAGTTAATATTGATTTTTATGTTTATTATTCTTACTGTAATTAAGTGTAGGAAATTCTTTAGGGTCTCTCTCTCTCTCTCTCTCTCTCTCTCTCTCTCTCTCTCTCTCTATCTCTCCTCTCTCTCTCTCTCTCCTCTCTCTAGTGTAGGAAATTCTCTCTCTCTATCGTCTCTCTCTCTCTCTCTCTCTCTTGCTCTCTCTCTCTCTCTCTCCTCTCTCCTCTCGGAGTCCAGTCACTCGGCAAAGAAAATTCATCTTCACTCCCGCAATTGGAAGAAAAGTTTGTATCATCACTGGAGGATTCAGAACTAGAGCTGTCATCATCAAAGGAGGTTATCAATATCAGACTCCTCATCTAGTATTTGAATGATCTCACCTGAAGAATACGCCTCCTCTTTGGGACATTCATTGTGAAAGACGCGAAATCCAATTTGTCTCGATAAACGCCCGAAGCGTATTGAAAGAAAACCAACAGGGACAGGCAGTTTTTAGCATAAGCGACCACCAGGAAAGAGTTGCCAGGCTGGAAATAAGTTCCCGTGTGCTGAGAGTGTTACCAAATGATGTGTTCCTACACTTTCTATACGAAGTAAACCCGTATTATTACGGGGCTGACGGCTTGACAAGCACAGTCAAAGTTCTGAACGTAATATCCCGTTGAAGGCGCTACCGAGTAGATCGCGGTAAACGTATTATTACGTGGGTGACGCTTAAAAACAGGTTAAGTCAACGCGTTTAGGAAAAACATGACATAGAATCGACTTTGCGACTTCGTTCACTTTGATATTTTTAACGATACAATAACTATCATTTGTACTACTAAAACCATCTTCACATAAGTAATTTTTTCGTAAGATATGTGTTGTTACAAAAGCTAGCTTATACATAAAAGGCTTTTATAATTTAAGTCACCATATACATATGTACCCAAACTCATTGTGGGGAAATTTACTACTGTTTCCTCGGATATTGAAATACTTTAGCATCATTCAAACACTTTAATAATATAATGCATAAATACTAGGCTATACATATTTACATCGTATACAAATACTACATACAGTTATATACACATACTTTTATATACAAAGTTAACAGTTATATCACATACTTTTTATATACAAAATTAATCATATGAGTAGTGATCAGACGACAGCTAGTGCACTGGACTACGTACGTACTACTTGGAAGATAAAACAAACAAAAATTTTGTTGTTGTTAGTCGCCGGGATAGATTAACATTTTTCCAGAGATTAAAGAGCTGAATTTTGTTTTGAAGGTATGTCAACCGCGTTAGTAAATAGATATCATCTTCTAAGGAATTTTTTTTTTTCTCTTCTTTTTGCGGAAGAATCTTCAAGCCATTTTGCATTCAAAGTAATGAGAAGGAATCATTATATTCTTCATGAAATCAGTAAAATACTTACACTAATAATAAAAACTAAAACTACGTACTGTATGCAAAACACATGCATCATCGTTAGCTTCGTGTGTGTAACGTTCATTCTAAGAAATTACAGAGTAGTATAACTAACACCTGATTGGTTGGTTGGTAGCCATGGAGATCTGTTATCCAATGACTGCCCTCTGCTTCTGTTCTATTTATAGACATATGCCATGGATGGCACTAGGTTTGAACGTTACCATGTTCGTGATTTTCTGACTGCTGACGGCAAAAATTACTCAATAATTTTCTTTATATAATTATTCCTTCGTGAAAACAATAATATAATATCGCGGTTGACATACCTTCAAAACAAAATTCAGCTTTTTAATCTCTGGAAAAATGTTAATCTATCCCGGCGACTACAACAACAAAATTTTGTTCGTTTTATCTTCCAAGTAGTACGTACGTAGTCCAGTGCACAGCTGTCGTCTGATCACTATTCATATTATTAACTTTGTATATAAAAGTATGTGTATATAACTGTTAACTTTGTATATAAAAGTATGTGTATATAACTGTATGTAGTATTTGTATACGATGTAAATATGTATAGCCTAGTATTTATGCATTATATTATTAAAGTGTTTGAATGATGCTAAAGTATTTCAATATCCGAGGAAACAGTAGTAAAATTTCCCCTGTCCCCACAATGAGTTTTTTGGGGCTGGCATATGGTATATCTAAGATTGACTTGCAAATTATAAAAGCCTTTTATGTATAAGCTAGCTTTTGCAACAACACATATCTTACGAAAATTACTTATGTGAAGATGGTTTTAGTAGTACAAATGATAGTTATTGTATCGTTAAAAATATCAAAGTGAACGAAGTCGCAAAGTCGATTCTATGTCATGTTTTTAACTTTAACGTAGTGGTAAAAAGTGGTATGAAAAACACCAGTGTGTCGTAGCGATGCGTCATCAATATAGTGGTATGAAAATACCACATGGTGTTGTAGCGATACGTAATCACAAAGTACAAATCCTTTTCCCGGACCCATCCTCAGAATTTTACGACTCTTCAACTTCAAGATCGATATGGTAAAATATATTATATAGTCATACTTATTGTTAAAATTCACAAGTTGAACTGCAAAACATTATTATATTTTGATTGTTATGTACATATATTTTTTGTGTTTTACGGAATGTTTGTTTTGAAAATAATACCTATTAGTGAACATATGGTATTAATTGTCCCACTATTTTATTATAGGTGATCTTAATTATCTCACATTCATTTAACAGTATTATTAATATTTTATTTAAATAAACTGTAATTAATAAATAACAATAATGAAAAACATAAAGGGAAAAAATGTTTTTGCTGCAGTAGTGGTGTTTGTTTGATTATGCATCTGACCTCACATTTCCGAAATCTGAAAAATTCCAAAAACCGAAACATCGGAATGTGTGTGTACTGCACATTTTTTTTAAACACGCACACAATGTCTACACATTTACTGCAAATTACAGTACGTACGTATTTATTCCTGCAGAGAGAGAGAGAAGAGAGAGGAGAGGGATTGAGAGAGTGAGGAGAGAGACGAGAGCGAGAGAGGAGAGAGAGAGAGAGAGAGAGAGAGATAGAGAGAGAGAGAGAGAGAGAGAGAGATAAGGAGAGAGAGAGAGAGAGAGAGAGGAGAGAGGAGAGAGAAGATGAATTAAGGACTCCAAGGCGTGTTATTTTTACAATTATTTTATTATCTTGGGATTTTTTTTTTAATCTTGAGATTTTCTATTCAATTCTCGAGATTAATAAGAAAATTACCGTAAATTGACTAGCATCAGCACACATCTGAATGACTCGGCCATTAGCAGTCTAAACCACCACCAACCTTATGAACTTGCATGATACATGAGATACATGACAAAACACAAAACCACTGTTTATTGGTGAAAATTAGGGGGTTGCACGATATGGGAGATTGCACGTTATTCGAGTATATACGGTATGTGATTTTTTTTAGCCTTTTATGGAACAAAATCTAGCAAGAAATTGCCATTCCCAGTTGGCAACACTGGCCTACAAACGTTTGTTTGGTGTTGTTATGAAATGTGGTGTGCGCGCGTTCTTTAAATTGTACCCATATAAACGAGTTAATTATGTGGCATCCAAAAGCCCTGATTCTTTTACTCTTATGGGAAAGACGCCTAAAGGTCAGATGAAGGTTTTTTACGTGGAATATAATAGTATTAACGTGTTGTGACGAAGGGAAGAGATGTTTCGCTGCATACTGTTGGTAGCATTATCGTTATTATATTACTGGATTGCACTGCAAAATCGTCGCCATCTTTTATCAACATACTAGATTGTTGGTGAGTACCCATATGATTTACATATTTTGATAGTTCTCTTACCACTCATCCTCTCTTTCCTTGTAAAAAAAAAAAGGCCCGGCCCACCATGCGTATGTAGGCTTCTAGCTGTAATCCCTAGGCTAGTAGGCTACATACCTATGTACAGTAGTACATATACTACATTTATTTTTTAAGGCTAATTTTGTACAATAACTTTAAAACTGTCTTGAATTTAGTTTTAGGTGATAGTTGAAAACATATTTGGTGTTTGAACTAAAGTAGGCAGTTATAAACATTGGAATAGTGGTCTTGGGTGGGTTAACTATTAAAGTAGGCAGTTCTAAGCAATTTTTGAGGGGGGTATCAGGATAACACGGGTATTTACTTATCACGGGGGGGTTCTAGGCCCTATCCCCGTGGATAACGAGGCCCCACTGTACAGCAGTTCCATGATTACTTAAATTGTAAACACCCTTGTATGTATTCAGTTTACTGTGGAACATGAAGAGTAAATCACTCTTTAATTTTAACATTTTCAGAAAGTCTACTTTTGCCAGTCTTGGAATGAATTTCCAAAGTGCTACATTCTTTAACTTTAAAATAAATAACATTAACACTTAATACATAGAGCATATCTCTCTGCAAGCTCCTGGCAGTCATTTGACTCAAAAATAAAGTTTCTTTTAAACTATTTCAAAATTAATGGTTATCCTAACATATAATATATAAAGAAATAAAGTTCTTTAATATATCTCTTAGTATAAATAGCAAAATAGATACAGCAAGAGTTGATAAACTAACTATGTACTTCAAATTGCCAAATAAGTGATCCTTGTTCTAAATATGTTACAAAAAAACTAAAAAATATGTTTATCTTTCCATACATTAACCCTGAGTTAATATTTACCAACAACCACACTATTCAAGCGTTGTTAAACCATAAGGATCTACTACCTTCAGACCTTTTGTCTGATATCACCTATATTTACAAGTGTGATGCCTGTAGTGCCACCTATATTGGCCAGTCAAAGCAGTCAGTCTCCTTGTACTGGTTACTTGCTGGCCAAGCCAACCACATCACTGATTTTACAACAAACAGAAGAATATAATACAGGTAGATTAGAGACTTTTAGTGTTCTTGGTACTTTTAGAGAAGAATCATTAAAGAGAATCTGATTCGATAGAAATATTTCTTAGGAAACCAGATCTTAATCTTGACAATTCATCTTATCCCTAGCTTTTAATATAAATCATTCAATAATTCATTTATAGTGTAAACTTTCCATCTGTTTTTCCCCCAATTTGTAATTCACTTTCAAGATTTTAGCATTTATCTTACTGTTGCTAATTTTACTCAGCTTTGTCAGCCAATAATAATTGTATAATCTTCTAACTATTAAATACTGTAATGTCTGTTTTAGGCTTGAAAATGTTATGAAGAAACAATGAAATGCATAGCAAATAAAATGTGGTAGTTCGGGGTTCCTAACCTATGCTCTTCTTTTCCCCTATCGCTAGGGGGTTCTAGAACCTAACCTCAGCAATAGACAGGGGATGACTGTAAATGTAGTCTGGCACCACAACACAACTGGTGCTCATACCACCTGTTGAACTAACAGGTTCTTCCGGAATGCAAGGGACGGGGCGATGAATCAAGAGGAAATTGCAGAGAAAGAAGCAGGTTTGTCTGTCAAGCGCCTGAGGTGGTGTGAGTAAAAGAAAACATAATAAATTTTGTAAATGGAAGACCACTGAAGATTCAGTTCTAAAAGTATAAGTGCTCTGAACCTTTTATTGCAGATAATAAATTCACATTTCATACAGAATACCAAATCAATTTTTCATCAATTTTTTGTGAGGTTTTCCAGTTGAAATTTTGGGCCAAAAGCAATTGTTCAAGATTTGCAATACAGATTTTGAATACAATTGACTACATATCATTTGCATAATTTATCACTCTATGATAAAACTTATACTGTAATACAGTAATACCTCAATCTTACACGATTCGACTTGTGCAAATTCACAAAAGTGCAAACTTTTCATTGGGCCCAAGCTAATTAACATACGCGAGTATCTCACAGACACAAGCAGAAATGCAATATTTTCGAATCCAGAAAAAACCCTGCAAAAGTGTTTAATTTTTTCATGCACACAATTTAGAAGTTTTCAACCTTTTATATGTAAATTAAATTAAATTAAATGTTAAAGATAATAATTCTCTCTCTCTCTCTCTCTCTCTCTCTCTTCTCTCTTCTCTCTCTCTCTCTCTCTCTCTCGCTTCTCTCTCTCTCTCTCTCTCTCTTTTACCGAGATGAAAGAATTTTTATGGTACATGTATGTACAATGTTTATTAACATTTTTGAATATTAATAATAATAATAATAATGGAAAAGTAAATCCACAATAATATGTCTGTTTGATCTTGTTATTTAAAATAACAAGATCAAACAGACATATTATTGTGGATTCATTTTCCATTTTTATTTTATTAACTCATGTGATTATGATGTTTCTTTGAATACAAATAATAATAAAATGGCAGAATTCAGCAAATTTATCTTATATATTATCTTTTATATTTTCCTTATTACTCGCTTTTCTGGCTCAGCGATACTTCTTAATAATTGGCCAATAATCATATTGGGAATAATGCTGAAAGTGGTATTTCATTTAGAACAGGATTTATTAGTAAAAAAACTGGTATAATCAGTATACTGGCATTTTCAGAATACTGGTGTATGGAAAGGCATTTCCTCAGGTCCAAGTCAAGCAGGGGTTGTCATCGGTGTTGGTATCCTTCCATAAGTGAGGTCCATAAGTGAGGGCAATTTCAGGCTGGGGTCGTCTCTGGTATTCAGCTGGTATTAATGCTGGTGTAGCTCTGGCTTATTGCGACATTTCAACCTTCTTGTAGGTCATCTTCTTGGCTGGTCAGCAGAAGTGAAGAGATGGTATCTGCATGCCGGTATTTATAGCGGCTCGAATCCTAGAGCCGAGTTCTCATTGGTCAAGCCGGTCTGGGGCGAAGTCAGGGAACTCACGTTGATGGATGCAGGGATTCAGCCATGCGAGCGCTCAAGTAGTGTATCCAGAAATGAATCTCTGGAGTCCTGCCTGTGGTAGGAGTTCTATCATCTTGCTGGTGCTCCTAAATATTTAGCATTGTTGGGTGGTTGTTCCCTGAACTTGCAATGTTCTCACTCTGTTAAATGAAGCATTCATTTCCTACAACCATTTAATTCGTGCAAACGCAAGCGAAAGCGAAAGTTGACTGGAGGTAAATGCAGTAAAAGCTGGTGAGAACTTGCCACGTCTTTCTATGCATCTATCTTCTCCATGACTGAATCTCACGAAGAGGACTACACAGAGGACCACCTCCTATCTCTTTCAGATGCCTTGTCCCAAGGGACAGTGACATCAAACTTGGCACCTGAAGAATAGCCATTCCTGGCTTTCACAGGTGGATCCGAGGCACCAATGCGGCTCAGTCCCTTTTCTCATCCTGTGCCACTATCGTGATGGAGAGATGGCTACCTATCACTGACTGTGGATGTACGACCACCCTTGGGGGTTGTATACCCGGAAAGACCTGTACACGAGTATACCCGACGCAGCCCCCATTCCATGAATCAGAGACAGGAGAACAAACCTGGGTTCAAACTCCTGGGGTTCCCAAGACACTATAGTTTGTGGATAGCATCCAGGTTCCCGCTCTGGAAGGAGCAGGCGAGCTGAGGAGGCAGCCAGTTACTTCCTCTCCATGGAAAGGGTGCAGACCCTTTGAAGTCTCGAAGCGACGAAGCAAGACTCCTTAAGGGGCGGAGAATACCTTCCCTTCTTAGGACGTGGAACCCTTTGAAGAGCGAGGTTAGGAGACGTCAGATGACGAAGACAAAAGACGATGACCCTGTGAAAGCTCGCTGCAACACGGGAAGGGAGGGTGTTATGTCATGGCAAGGAACCGCAACGATCAAGAGCACAGAGTTCGTTTGTTAGGCTCGAGCACCCAGATCGGCAGAGCAGTCTGATCGAGCCGAGCCGAGCGAGCTGAGCAGATCACCACTACATAATTATGAATGGTAATCGTCAATGAAGAACTATCACTTCTTCCCAATTAACTGTTCTCCTCCAAGGCCGAAGCTCCGAGAAGAAGAATAAGAGGGATTCTGACTGCTGTCCTACGTGTTTGGAAAGGGTCCAATACACGAGGACAGTACTTGACCATTCACCAAGGTGTTGCATGCAGTTCCAAGCTCTACATAACTCCAAACAAGACTGAGGAGCAGACTCATCTGTACTGGTAAAGGCTCATCTTGCCATCCAAGCACTCGTCATACTAGTGAGTGCTAGGCGAGTGTTACAATTCGTAAGAATTCTCATGCTTGGCAAGAAAAACCCAAAACTTGTAAGACAATAATCAGGCGAGCCTTGTATCCCCCTGGTTCTCAGCAATTTGATGAAGCTGGGCACTAAGCAAGCACCAAAGAAACCAAGGGATCCAGGCGCTTGGCGAGACTTTCCTGATTACGTATTGTAATACTCATCGGGAATGCCCGTTGCCCGAGTTAGGAAATCTCAGAAAACCAAATCACTCTGTGAACGCTATAAATTCCAAGGAATTTTACCAGGATGTCTGTCTCGTCCGAGTGTTTGGAATTTATAGAAAACCCATAACACACTGAGAATGCCAGGGAATTCGAGCATTCAGCGAGATTCCCAGGTATTGTATAACAATTATCAGGAAGTCTCGCCCAAGTGTTTGCAGATCGTAGAAGACCAAAACACTCTAAGAACCCTAGAAATTCCAAAGAATTTAACTGTTCGGCGAGACCCTCGAATTTCATCAAACGATCACCTGGGTAGGGCCCCTCCTCGACTCCCATAGAAATCGAGGAGGGACGGGCATAAAAACCAGTCCTACATGCGAGCATTTGAAACTGGAATGAGAGTACAATTCAACAGAATATACACTAGAGGCTCCCAAAACGCTAGAACCCATAGAGGACTGCGAACTGAAATCTGTCCAAAGGACAGGAAAAGGCATGGAGACATAGTCTCAGTTGTGACAGAAGATCCTTCCTCAACGACGTAGATGTACGTCCTGTAGGACTCTAAGATTCCTCCAGTAATGCAGTCCCCCGGCGCTGAATCCTACAGAGCGCGCTCTGCAGGATCCCTCCTATTCACCTCACCCCTCCCTGCATAGGCATAGGAAGTAGAGGGAATAGGTGAGGAAGAATGGACGCTCTCGTTCGCCTTGCTAGCAGAACTAGCAGGAGAAATGAGTCATGGGCAGCCATCAGCCTGCGGTGATGGCTGCAACGCAAGTCTAGGAAAGGGTTATCGTCTGGAGAAAATGCTTTCCCAAGGAGGGTTACAAAACTCGCATGGCAGGCGAAACGTTTGCTGCCATCGCAACGTGACCTTCGTCTGGATGGGGCTGAGCATGCACCTGACTTGAGAGAGCCGGTATTGTCCTCCAACACATCCAAGTCCTCGTCGAGGCTGAAACCTCTCAAGAAGACTGAATGGGGGAGCTCCTTCACTTAATTCTGGAAAGAAAAGATTGATAAGTGTTGAAATTTATTGCAATTTCGTTGCAGTAGCAATCGCTATTATCCCTTTAACGCCGATTTGACGTATTAAACGTTGATATAAATTGTCTGTTGGGTGCCGATTGAACGTGTATACGTCGATATAAAAAAATTTATAGGCCTAATAGGTGAAAACTTTTGAATCATGCGCCTTGGGAGATGCTGGGAGCTCACGGATCAAGGAGTTGTTTTGTTTACAATCGTTACCCAGGCGCGCAAGCGCGAATTTCTTTCTTCTCGCACTAAAAAGCATCAGCAACACATCTCAGAAATTATTTCGTCACTTTGACATAATTTTTGCACCATTTTATATTAGCCGTAACATGGAGTATTATATATGAAAATGTGCGCAATTTCATGTAGAATACAACAAAAAACAACCCATGGTTGTAGCTTTTATCAGCTTTGAAATATTTTCATATAAATTACGATAAGTGCCAAAATTTCAACCTTCGGTCAACTTTGACTCGACCGAAATGGTAGAAAACACAATTGTAAGCTAAAACTCTTACATTCTAGTAATATTCAATCATTTACCTTCATTTTGTAACAAATTGGAAGTCTCTAGCACAATATTTTCATTTATGGTAAATTTTTGAAAACTATTTTTTTTTATGTCCGGGAGTTACGAATTCATGCATCATATTGTGATAATATTTTCTGGAGAGATGAGGACCACGCTGGGAGACATACTATGGGGCTGGAGTTGCAGGGAAGAAGAAGAAGAGGGAGACCAAGAAAGAGATGGAAGGACTGTGTGAGAGGAGACTTACATGAGAAGGGAATTGATGAGGCAGAAGCGCAGAATAGAAATAGATGGAAACGGCTCATCCGAAACGGCGACCCCATATAAAAATGGGAACAAGCTGGGAAGAAGAAGATTTTCTGTGTTGCGTTGATCATTTTACAATTTGTTATATACCAAAATCATTGCAATTTAGTGTAGAATACATAAAAAAACTAAACTCATTAGCTTTAACAGTTTCGCTCACAGCGCGATTTGTATACAATTATATATGAAATTTTTTTTTTCGCTCTGTCATATATATTCCAATATTTATATATGATAATGATATTTTTGTTCATTTCTGACAGTTGCATACTAAACTTCAGGCAATGACAAAAAAAGGAGCCAAAAATGAACTCCTAATCTTGAAAACTAAGTGTGCTGTGATTTTTTGAAAAAAAACTTTTTTCCGCTTCGGCGCTCACTCCCGAACCCCGCCAGCATACAGGAGACGATTTCTGAAATGCCGCTTAGGCGTTTAAGGGTTAAGTAGTGACATCTCACCTTGTTGTGTTAATCATTGTAAAAAATATTTAATCAAAAGATCACTACTGAAACGTTATCGAACAATATCTGGTCATAACAAGCATAAACATCGGTCCAACAAACCAATGTTTGCATATTATAGTCCGATACTCGTCAAAGAGTCGTTAACCAATTAACTGCGATTCGTTGTAAATGCGAACTAAAGATGCACTACTTCAGTGAAAAGCAACAAAACAAGGTAAAACTCATCCTGAAACTTTCGATTGAAGTTATTCAACTTTCAGTTTGTATACCGAAGTTTGGTAAATAACTGGTGAAAAATGAATAACTGCTGTCAATACCAGGAATCACAGAAATGGAATGAGCTATTTTGCTGTGTCATTCCTAACCTTCTCGCTAGGGGGCGAGACTGCTGTCACCTACCCAAATTTGAATCTACGTATACTGCTGCGAATAACAGAAACTATAGCTATGTAATTACTGGGTAAGTTGCATAATTAAAACCATTTGTATAAGAAATATCAAAAGTCAAAAAGGAAGCCAATACAAAAATGATCCTTGAGTAGTATGGAACTGATGAATGTCTGTCAAGAAATCAAAGTCAATATAAAATAAGAAATAGTAGAAATACTAGAATATGCACTCCTACAAATTTTTTAAACAGGAAGCTATAACAAGAAATTAATCCTTGACATGACATCTTGTCACACTGACAGTACAAGATTTCTTCACCAACAAACCTGATGTTCAAAATACAATTCTTGAAATAAAAACTGGAAGCTTACAATCACATTGAGCTGTCACTGCAGTTCCAATTTTACTGATAAAACTAAACAGTACCAAGTTTATCCAATGATGACAAGGAAAAAGAGAATAACAATCTAAAATGCACTTCAGTTAACCAGTTCTCACTAAGCAACCTAGGGAGAAAATGACAATAAGTAAAATAATTAAAATGGTGGGTAGTACCAGTGGCAGGGATGACTTACCTGAAAATGTGATTCATGATTCTTTGTTTATAGTAGAAACTCAACACTCAAGCCATTCTGCCTTCTGAGTGTTAAGCGTTAGTAAAATAAGAGGTTTATTTACCGTCCTTCAAAATAACTTACTGAATTCTGTTAGCACCAAACCCTGGCTGTTCTTTTGTAAACACAACAGGGGACTGGCCAATTTCCTTCAGTATAGCTCGTGTCATGTTGACGGTTTCTTTGCTTGTCCAAGGAGCAGGAACAACCTCCACCATTGGAACATAATATGGAGGATTCACCTGAAAGTTAAATAAAAATAAAAGGAAAATATGAGAGATAAAAGAAAATTAAATTTGTTAATACTTTTACTATAAAACATACTTGAGATTTTCTTAGGCAACAACCACCAAAATCTACTATGAATATATATGAATCTACATGAAAAAGGAAAATAAGAGCTCTTTATTTTGGTAATTAAGTGGCACAACTAGGATCTTACAAAAAACTCCTGCACTTACTGATGCGAGATTCATTTCAAGGGAGGTTTCTCTCCCCAGAAATATATTGTATGTACTTAATCCCCTTCTCCATTTCCTGTGGTGGTAGTGTTTCTCTTTAATAATCTTTTTTAGGCAATCCAGTTTCACCCTGATCATACCAACAGACCACTGTATATACTGACATCGTCCGTATATTCATCATTTATATTTTTCTAAGCAGTGTACAGTTGGTTGTTTGCTACAGCATGGCAAAATGAGGAGATAAACAAGCCACTGTGTATCATTTTTATAAAGCTATATACAGTAAAAAGTAAACTCACTGGATGTGAAACAATGCAGTTTTCTTTGTGTGCCAAGTCAGCAGTAAACTTTGAAGGAACAATGCAAGATGTAGATGATGCAAGCACTGTCTTTGGACCTGCAAATTCATCAATCTCTTGGAATACCTGAAAACAAAGCAGTACATCTTAAGCAAGGCTTTTTAACCACAATCAGCTTCAAAAATGACACTGAAGTGATACAACAACAGTTATTCAAAGAAACCTCATGATCACATGAGTTAATAAAATAAAATGGAAAAGTAAATCCACAGTAATATATCTGATCTGTTATTTAAAATACAAAGCAGAGAGCTTTCGAAGACCTGACAAGGAGGACCGTGACAGGTCTTCGAAAGCTCTCTGCTTTGTATTTTAAATAACAGATCAGATATATTACTGTGGATTTACTTTTCCACAACAGTTATTATTGTTAACACCTGACTACATATAAATATGCAATCACATAACAAATAAATCACTTTAGTACACAATACAAAATAAGAATCAGTCACAGTGTTAGGATGATAAAGTGGGTGACACTATCATAAGGCACAACAATACCTAAACACATACATATTTTTTTACCTAATCAAAACATATTTACTTACCTTTTTCTTGACTTCCATGTCCTCAAAAACAGATTCTTGGACAAACTTGGCACCTTCTACACAATCCTTCAGGCTTGATGCAGCTATAAAGGAAAACAGACAAAAATGAATAAACAAATCCTGGAAAGTAATTTGTAAATGTCCTAAGTATACAAACCAGAGCCTTTTATGTAGGAGTAACTTTCCAAGTGTGCTGGAATCAGTAGTTAAAACCTGGTAACAAGGTATTTTTTGTGTAGGAGACTGCCTCCTAAGGTGGGAGGATGTCTCTCAACTGACCAGCAAGTTGAATCTTTTCACAGAATTTTTGCATTCCTAGCCACAATAGTGAGCATAACCTTCTCTTCGGTCTGGAGTAAAGATGACTGAACAATAGGACCTTGACCCCAAGTGAGATGTGTCTGAGATCTTGCTCTTTTGGAAAAACCTGAGAGGGCCCACTGTGACCCTTCCGAGGGGGTGACGAAAGTTGGATGGCAGCCCAAATCTGGTTGATAAAGTAATGGACTCAAATTATAGAGCTTTAATTTCCCCCTTGTTCAGAGGGGGAGTGGAGAGAGCTGTGTTTTAAAAGTAAGAACTCTAAGACTGGGTACTTGATTGTGTAGCCTACCTCCATCTACTTCATATCGAGCACATATGCCTTACAAGTACCTGAGGCAAAACACTTTTCTGTCTAAAGTTTGGGTGATTACAAAACCTGCTCAACCACCATGACAGGTCCCAGGAAGGTATCTAGGTACTTCTGGACATCATCTCTTAGGTTGAATAAAGTAAAGATGTCGTCAAACATTTTACTAAACCACGTACTACTGAAAAGCTAATCCAAAATGCAATGGACAGTTCCTTGACCATGCCCAAATTGTAGAATTGTCTACTTTGCTGATTAAAGCATGAATCCATAAAGAAAGTTTTCCTGAAAACCCTTCTTGGTCTTGAAAGTACTAAAAAAGAGGCACTGGCACTCAAGCCCAAAAGGTCTGGTCCTACTTATGTTGCACCTTCCAGCTTCTTTGGATACCATCAAAAAAAGTCTACCCAGGAACTGACGTGTTCTGGCTTTTCAAAAAAACTCAGAAACAAGAGCGAGACAGATTCCCAACTTTCCAAGCGCCAGAAAAAATAAGGAAGGACATGTAACTCACCAGTAAGCTTCATCAAGACTAAGGGTAAAAGGAAAACAGTCTTAAGTTAAATTAGGCTGCAGAGGAACGAGAGCGACATTTCACTCCAGAGGCCAAAACTGTCTTGGAGAACTAGGCTGTTAAAGACCACTCATGAGTATGGATAACCCAACTTAAGTCGGAAGACCTGGCACAAGGCAGAGTGATAGCTTCACTACGGAGACTCACATAAACTTGTCTTGATGAAGATTAACAAGGCAGTCAAGGAGACTCCTCAACAATATCAATCACAGAAGGGCCCAGTTCCCTAGTACACATTAGATGACAAACTTTGGATGTACATAATCAGTATCCAAAGTTTGACATCAGTCCCATCAGAAAAGACTCATCTTGCAGGTGCTGTTGGATAACCCCTATGTATGCAGCTAGAGGGCTTTTACTAACGATACCTCTGCACTTGTAGCTGACAAAGAAGAGTGGGCGCCCACCAATTGGGAATCCACTTGGCATGGGACCAAGGAGGAGCTACCAAGGTCATTCTGAGCCCCAGAGTGATCAACACTTCATTGATCCCTTGGTGGATCTGACTGAATGGAGGAAAAGCTACTCATCTGGTTTGTCCCTGACTTTTTGGAATGCATCTTCCAGAGCCATCCAAGGATCTGGTACAGATGTCAGGGGAGCAAAATAACAGTTTAGCTGAGAGGTGAGCAGGTCAACCACTGGTGTTCACCAGGCTCAAATAGCTTTCCTGCTCTGCCAGATTGTAAGGACCACTCTATCCCTACTACCTCGCCTGACAGCTGAGCTGATGATTATGTGAACATTGTTCGAAAATAATTATTCGAAAACAGATATTCAAAAAACATTTATTTTAATGGAAAATTGTTAGAATGAAAATTATACGAAAGGACAATTATAAAAAATGATAATGATTCGAAATGCGAAATTCTTTATTCAAACAACGTAAAAATAACACATTCATTCGAAATGCAAAATTCTTTATTCAAACAAAAGTGAAAAAAGAATAAAAAAGTAAATATAAAAAAGGAAATTATTTGAAATAAAAAATATCTATTAAAATATATTCATAACAAAATAAAATTTACTTATAAATGCAAGTTATGTGCTACAGCGCGCAAATACTCTACTACTGAATACTCGTCAAAGGTTGCCACTAATTTTTTTAGCCTTTCATTTAAGTCACGGTATTTCTTGGAACTCTTCATAGTTTGGCTCCCTGCTCTTAGTTTTGCAATATGAATGTCTTGCGAATCCTGCCCTCTTTTTTTTGAGCGTCTAGGAACTTCCATATTGGTGGATGATGCGATGACACTTGCTGTAAAAAACCTCTGTGGCATCCTTCAAGTGCATTGTTAGTCATAGGCAAATCAGTATTGACTCTCTCAAAACAAGACCACATACTTATTTCAAACATAGGACTACGTCGATGACGTCTAGAAGAACGACCAATCCATGCATCTTCAAAATAATCTAAAACAGGATTTACTATTTGAATCTAATAATGCTTCAAATAATTCAGTAACTTTGTCTATGGAGAAAAAGGCTAGTGCCAACATCATTCAAATTCTTAAAGCAAATTCGGAATCTGTATCATATCTCGCCTTTAGACCACAATCACAAACCTTTCGATACAAGCACTGATCTAAGTGGAAAAGGCATCCATAATGAGAAGCTGTGATAAATTCTTCTTTAACAGCAGTTATAGTTGCAAGTTCGAAATCTGACGTTATGGCTGAAACTTGTAAATTTGGAACCATAGCTTAAGACTTAATTTGAGTAAACAATCTTCTATAAGTTTTAGCTCTTTTATCTAGAAGGCATAGACTACCGGAATGGTAAAGTTATTCTTCGCAGCATGTTATGTATATAATTGTTCAAATAGCTGAGGTACAGTTGTAAATGTCCCATCCACTTGTAAATGTTCACTGTTCTCAAGTACACTCAAATTATTCAGGGTTGAAAAAATAAATATCCTATCATTATAAGGACCTAAACCATATAGTAAAAATTGTTCCCCTTTATTAGTTTAGTCTGTTTTTTAGTTGAAACAATTTCCCTTCTACGAATACGATTAGATAAGCAGTCTCTCCTTTTGTCTTACATTGTGAAAACGTACTTCTTTTTATATAGCTTATTGCAGGTAAAGCTTGTGCGGCACTTTCACTTAGGTAATTGCAAGGCAGCAGTGGCAATGACATATTGAGGAGAATCACGGGTTTCTTTAGGATTATTTTTCACTCTGTTCATAAAAATGAAGTTTTTATGTTAAAACAAACTTTAATGTATACTTACCTGGCAGGTATATATATAGCTATATTCTCTGTTCCACCTGGCAGAAATTTTCAAAACTCACGGCAAACGCTAGTAACCTATTAGTAGTTCAGGATACCACCACCCCGTTACCGTGGCGCTAGCGCCAGGAACCGTTCCCACTTGGGCCAGATTTTTCTCTGAACCCTGTCTCCTGAGGGGAGGAGGGTGGGCATTAAATTATATATACCTGCCAGGTAAGTATACATTAAACTTTGTTTTAACATAAAAACTTCATTTAATGTATGACACTTACCTGGCAGGTATATATATAGCTGATTGACACATTTGGAGGTGGGTCAAAGACAGCAACATTGTTAGAGTATAAAAAATTAAAATTATTAATTTACTCTAGGTTCCTTACCTGCTAAGGTAGCTGACTTCATAGGTCCTGCCTCTCAGTCTGCTTAAACCTTAAGAGCTCTCAACAAGGAAGTGTCCTGTATGTTGAAGAAGCTAAGACTGGAACTGTCAACTGGGCGTGACCAATGTGTTGACAGAACCCTACAGCCCTCTTTGGCCACGGCATTCAAGCTTAGTAATAGATCAAGTCTTGAACTACACACACACACCACACCAATATAATACAAACCAGACTGATAAAAGTAAACACACTTTTCTCAGACGACCAATAAACACAAACACCATCACCTGATAAAATACTAGCTTAAAAGAAGGTTTTGGGGTGGTAACTCCTTTGCCCAATACTGTACCCGAGGACACGTATGGACCTAGCGTCTGACAATTATCAAAGGTTGTCTGAATATCCCTCAGATAATGAGACGCAAATATTGAATTCGTTCTCCAAAAGGTAGATTCAATAATTTCTTTGAGGGCTAAATTCTTTTTAAACGCCAATGAAGTCGCCACTGCCCTGACTTCATGAGCCTTCACTTTCAAGATACCGAAGCTCTGTTCTTGACACAACATGTGAGCTTCTCTAATTAACTCTCTCATAAAGAAAGCTAGAGCGTTCTTTGTCATGGATCTACTGGGCTCTTTGACTGAGCACCAAAGAGCATCGGAATTCCCTCTGATCTCTCTTGTTCTTTCAATGTAAAACCGTAATGCTCTCACTGGGCAGAGAACTCTTTCTTGCTCATGTCCCACTAACTCAGATAAACCCAAGACATCAAAGGATCTTGGCCAAGGATTCGCAGGGTTCTCATTCTTGGCCAAGAAACCTTCCTGGAATGAACACACTGCATTACCATGTCTCCATCCCACTTTCTTTGAAATGGCCGTTGCCAAAGCGACTAAAAAGATAGTCTTCTTAGACACATCTCTCAGAGAGGCTTTCTCTAAAGGCTCGAATTTACTAGAGGTTAGATGCCTCAAGACAACATAGAGGTTCCAAGCAGGAGGCCTGCATTGCGGCTGTTTCTTAGTACCAAATGACCTAATCAGATCTCTAGGGTCCAAATTATTAGAGATATCAAGATCTCTATGTCTAAACACTGAGGTCAACATACTCTTATAGCCTTTGATTGTAGACACTGACAATCCTAAGTCCTTCCTTAAGTATAGGAGGAAGTCTGCGATTTGGGTCACAGAGGTACTGGATGAAGACACTTTCCTCTTCCTACACCACTTACGGAAATTTTCCCACTTCGACTGATATACTGCGATTGTGGAGGTTCTTCTGGCTCTAGCCACCTCTCTAGAATATCCCCTCGCTCTGACAAGACTTTCGATAGTCTGAACGCAGTCAGACCCAGAGCGAGGGTATTCTTGTGAAATCTGTCGAAGTGGGGTTGTCTGAGTAAATCTACTCTTAGAGGAAGAGTTCTTGGTGTATCTATTGTCCATTCCAGTACCTCTGTGAACCAACTTTGGGCAGGCCAAAACGGAGCTATCAAGGTCATCCTCGTTCCTTGGCTCTCCCTGAATTTCTTCATAACTTTCCCCAGTACTTTGAATGGAGGAAAAGCGTAAACGTCTAGGTTTGTCCAATCCATCAGGAAGGCGTCGACCGCCACTGCTTCCTGATCTGGAACCGGAGAGCAATAGGTTGGTAATCTTTTTGTTCTGGCTGTCGCAAAAAGATCTACTACCGGACGGCCCCACAACTTCTACAGGCTCTGACATACCTCCAGGTGCAACGTCCACTCTGTCGGTAGAAGTTGTCCTCTTCTGCTCAACAGGTCCGCTCCCACATTCTTCTCCCCCTGGATGAACCTGGTGAGCAGAACGACGTTTTCCTCTTCCGCCCAAAGTAGGACTTCCTTTGCCAGCATGTAGAGGGGAAAAGAATGAGTCCCTCCTTGTTTGTGGATGTATGCCAGAGCCGTGGTGTTGTCCGAGTTGATCTGCACTGTCTTGTCTCGAATCAACTCTCTGAAGTGCTTCAAGGCCAAGAAAATTGCCATCAGTTCCTTCCTGTTTATGTGCCAACTTGTTTCTTCCTCGTTCCAAAGACCCGACACCTCCTGAGGGCCTAATGTCGCTCCCCAACCTGCGTCCGCGCATCGGAAAACAAGATGAGGTCTGGGTTCTTCTGTTGAAGCGACATCCCTTCTGCTAACCTGCCTGGGGTTAGCCACCAACTTAATTCCTCCTTCACTTTGGCAGGAATTAGAAACTGGAAGGAATCCGGTTGCGATTTTCTTGGCCATGAATCTTTCAGGAAAAACTGTAGAGGTCTCATGTGCAGTCTCTAGAGAAATCTTCCAGAGAAATGAACCTCTCTAGCGAAGAGAGTGTGCCCAGTAGACTCATCCACTCTCTTGCTGAGCATCGGTTTTTCTCTAGGAAGTCCTGCACCTTCCGAATGCATAGGGCTTGCCTTTCGGGGGATGAAAAAACCCGAAAAGTAACTGAAGATATCTGAATCCCCAAATAAACTATCTGTTGCTTGGGATTCAACTGCGACTTTCCCAGGTCTACCACAAGACCTAGGTCTTTTGCTAAGTCCAACGTTTGTTTCAGGTCCTCCAGACATTGACTTCTCGATTGGGATCTTATCAACCAGTCGTCTAAATAAAATGACACTCTGATCCCTCTTAGATGCAGCCATCTTGCTACATTGGACATCATCCTCGTGAACACTTGGGGGGCTGTGCAAAGGCCGAAGCACAGGGCCTTGAATTGAAAGACCCTGTTCTGAATCACGAACCTTAGATACCTCCTGCTTCCTGGATGAATCGGAATATGGAAGTATGCGTCTTGTAAGTCCAGGGTAACCATCCAGTCCCCTGGACGTACCGCTGCCAGTACTGAATCGTTCGTCTCCATAGTGAATTTGGTCTTTTCCACAAAAACATTCAGTTGACTTACGTCCAGCACTGGTCTCCATCCTCCCGAGGACTTCGCAACCAGGAATAGCCGGTTGTAAAATCCCGGAGATTCGTGATCCAGAACAGGTTCTATGGCTCCTTTCTCTAGCATGGAAGAGACTTGCTCCCACAGAGTCTTTTTCTTCACTAAATCGTTGTAATTTGCCCCCAGGGCTCTCGGAGATGTTGCGAGAGGAGGTTTCTTTAAGAAGGGAATTTTGTACCCTTCCCGAGCTACGTTGACGGCCCAGGGATCTGCCTTCATGTTCTGCCAAACTTCCCAAAATTCTTGAAGTCTGGCTCCTACTGCTGTCTGGAGGACTGAGTTCTCATTGTTTAGAGGTGGTTTTGGCTCCTCTTTTCGCTGGTACTCTCTTGCCTCTAAAGGCGGGTTGTGCAAAAAACTCCTCGAAAGGGCTGTTGAGAAGGCCTTGTTTGAGGGCTAAATTCTTTTGGAGTTTTCTTCACCAACTTGGATGGTAAAAACTTCCTTACCGATGAAGAGAGCAAATCTTGAGTGGCCTTCTGAGAAAGCGCCAGAGCTATATCCTTAATAACCTCTGACGGAAACTGTTGGTTTGAAAGGGGAGAGAACATCAACTCTGATTTCTGTGCGTTGGAAACACCTTTAGAAGCGAATGAGCACAAAAGCGACCTCTTCTTCAAAACTCCTGCAGCGAACAATGAAGCCAGTTCATTTGCTCCATCTCTGAGAGCCTTGTCCATGCAGGACATAATGCTCTTAGCCACTTCCATATCTTGAGCATTTTCGTCTTCTAAGGAATTCGCCAACGCTCCCAATGACCAATCTAGAAAATTAAAGACTTCGAAAGTCCTAAAAATTCCTTTAAAAAGATGGTCAAACTCAGACGAAGTCCACCAGACCTTGGCAGACTGCAACGCCTGTCTGCGCGAACTGTCCACTATACTGGAGAAGTCCCCCTGGGAGGAGGCAGGTACTCCCAGGCCAAGACTTTCTCCAGTAGCGTACCATACCCCAGACTTAGATGCTAACTTGGCTGGGGGAAAAGCGAAGGAGGATTTCCCCGCTTCTTTCTTGTCCTTCAGCCAGTTATTCACTTGTTGCAGCGCCTTCTTGGCCGAAATCGACAGAGTCATCTTGAGAAAAGAGGACTTCTTAGGAGTCTTAGTCTTAGAAAACTGAGACAGGGGAGATAAAGGTGCCGTAGGCTGAAATTCCCCTTCAAAAATAGACAGCAGACGTGAAGTAAGGATCTTGTAAAGGATCTTGTAATTCGAAGACGGTTCGACATTCTTCTCTTCAACAAAGTCCACTTCTTCTTCTGCTGAAAGAAATGTCTTGCAGATCACTATCGTTGTGATGCTTTGCTGATGGATTAACGTCCTGCCGCCTGCGTCCTGCCACCAACGAAGTCTCTGCGTCCTGCCGTCTGCGTTCTACAACCACAGAAGAATTGATGTGCTGCCGTTTGCGTCCTGCGTCCATCGTAGACACGTCCTGCTTCCCGCCGCCTGCGTCCTGCGTCCCCCAGCGGTTCCGCGTCCTGTTTCTTCCGAAACAATCTTCTTCTTCCTGCGTCCTGGAACACTCCGCGATCGCCCGTCTTCGTAGAGCCTGTGTGTCCTAAATCCTCGGCGTGCAAACACTTGTCTTCCGTCTTCTTGGAAGACTTAACGGGAAGGAAATCATCCTAACGCCTTGCAGGTCCTTGCAAAGGAGCATCCCATGAATCGACGAGAACTGCAAGCTTAGACTGCATTTCTCTTAAGAAATCCTTCGTACTATCTTCCTGACGAACAGCCGTAGGAGGAGGAGGAAGACGAGAAGGACTAGGACGCAAAGGAGAGCGATCTTGGACTCTACCCGAAGGAGAGAGAAGAGGAGAGGACAAGCAAGAGGACTGGGGGGAGTCTCTTGACGAAATCCAGGAACGTACAGGCCGTACCGACCTTCTTTCGAACGCACAATCTTCTTCCTCTTGGTCGGAACCATGTCCTCGTCGTCCGAGGAAGACAAAACCTCCGGGCTGCTCCAAGCTTCACGATAGTGAGCACGTCTATCTTGAGTAGTTGATGTCCTTAACGTCCTCTTGAGGGGGCGAGACACTAACGAGTACCGATGTTCGCGCTCTGATGTCGAACCATCAGAGGACGCACACTTCCCAGTTACGCCTTTTCTGCGGCGAACTACAACAGCCTGGGATCTTACAACAGGACTGTCCGAAGGGACGCCTGACCGTGGTAAAATCTCTCTCGCCTCCCTTCGACTGTCGACATGCTTTCTCCCTTGGGTCTGGGAGCTTGACAGAGGTCTACGTCTAGGAGCACGAGAGAGACGATCAGACGCCCCCTCCACTACACTTTCACTGAAATCAAAAGCACTCACTTTATCCGTAAGACGCTGTATTTGGTCACCCATGGACGCAAGGGCAGCGAACACCTTAACAATCTGTGTATCGTTCGTCCCCTCCAATACAGCAGCGGGCGCAGGAGATACCTAGGGAGAAGGAACTACCAACTCTACGTTAGAAGGAGCTGGAGAGGAAACACATTCACTCCTTTTACTGGAAGTATTCGACCTCTCACCACGAGAAACAGATCTCCTTACACGATCTTTCTCAAGCCTTTCAACATATTTCATAAATATCTTCCACTCCTTCTCTGACAAATTCTCACACTCAACACACCTACTCTCCCAAGTACACACATTCTCTCTACACTTCTTGCAAATGGTATGAGGGTCGACCGAAGCCTTCGGCAACCTTACCTTACACCCCTCTCACACAAACTCTAAACATACTACCAGTGTCAGACATCTTCCAAGAACAATCCAAAGCGAATACCAAGCTAACGTTTCCAAGTACGATACCAAAAATTCCATGAAAAGTCAGCAACGAGAAGAAAATCCTAGCAGGGAACCACCAACAATGTTGCCAGTTCGGCTGGCAGAAAAAATCTGGCCCAAGTGGGAACGGTTCCTGGCGCTAGCGCCACGGTAACGGGGTGGTGGTATCCTGAACTACTAATAGGTTACTAGCGTTTGCCGCGAGTTTTGAAAATTTCTGCCAGGTGGAACAGAGAATATAGCTATATATATACCTGCCAGGTAAGTGTCATAAACTACACACTTCGGCATTTACAGCATCACCCGAATGATTATGTTCACGAGGAACTTTAATCACTTCACCATCATTAGTAAATGCAATATGATGTGAACTCACTGCATTTCCAATATATCTTGGTATCAACTTGACTGTCTTTCACAAATAAAAAAATCCATTGATTTTAAGCATAGGCTTGCCTTTTTCACTTAAAATGTATTCGGCCATCTTTGAAGGGCTGCAATATTGTGAGGAAATAAAGTTCTTGGTACTGGCTGGATGCCTTCGACAACGTTTATCATCATTTCAAACAATAATTCAAAATATCAAGTTGAATAATTGCCTATTAGAGTAATTTTCCAGTAATTTCCCGATAGCGTTTGTTATAATTTCAAACAATTCAAATAACTTTCACTTCGAACAATTGCCTATTAAGAGTAATTTTCTTTTGAACAATTTTCTGTTCGAATAGTTGTTTTTCAATAAATTGTTTTCTAATAATTTTTTTTTTAATAATTTTCAGGAGACGGAGCTGATATGCCACAACATTCCTTCTGCCCAAAATGTATCTTGCTGACAGATCAACAGCATGCAAACTGAGATAATTTTTCCCTTTAGGGGTATACACTTGATTTTACATTTACATATAAACTATTCCTATAATTTTTGTTCAAGTTTACAAGTACTTCTTATATTTGCTTTATATGCTATTAATCCTTTCTGATGACAGTGAACTTAATCCTAGTCCACAGAATTAACTATGGACATTTTATATTTTACATAGCAGTCTATGGACTACATGAGAATACAGAGGACCAGGATGTGCTGCTGTCAATTTTCATATCCATTTTTGTTCTGAAACTCTCATGTCTGATTTGTGACACATTATTATTATTAATAGGGCTTAGTTTTTCCAGACCTCTGAGTCTAAAGTAGACTCTTCTCAGGCTGGTGATTTGTGACACAATCCACAACAGTTGATTCAAGAGTTTTGAAAGCTCATTTTACTAAAGCACAATGCTATTCCAAGGGCCCATGGATTGGCTCTGTGTATTTGAAAGGGTTTCTTAACAACACACTGGCCATTTTATGAGTGTGAGCATCAAGGACCAAAGGTGGTTAGTCTGTGTAGACTAATATAATTCTGTTTTTCCTAGTTACAGCAACGCAGATTGGATTACTCTTTATGGCTGCTTGCTTACAAAAATGTGCAGTTCAAAACAGGGTTGGGGCCAATATGAATGGAATTGGAATTGATGCTAAAATTGCATGAATTGGAATTGAAAAAAAGAAATTTTGAAATAATTAAAAAATTATCATGAATTGATGGTAAAATGCAATGAACTTATATGAATTGATGACAAAATGCTGCAAATTGATATGAAATGATCGATACACACTTATATGTGTAACATATCTTGTGTGTTATAAGCTGGACCTTTATACACCATCTCATTAAAGCTAAATAAGATGAATTAAATCTAGCATTCTTGACCATGACATGTTATGAATAAATATATGTATCTTCATATACATAGAATTAGGCTATAAAGAACAGAACATATGAATTATGGGCTATTATGAAAATTTTCCAAGCTTTCAAATTCTATTGTTTTACTTGCCCTATCCTGTCAGCTACTATGATGTTTGGCAACCATATTCATATGATCAGAATCTGGACCTGTCACAGACCCACATACAACATTCACATTCCTATAAAATCTAATTCCCTGAATTGATAGAAAGCATAGTTGGAGTTACAGATCAAAGAGAAATGGCATTACCCATCCAGTTACTAAAAGGGGAAGCAAACAAAACATACATCCCTTTAAATAAGTCTTACAAAACCTATATTCGTCTTTAGTTGTTTCTAAAAAATAACAAGCTCTCTTCACTTAGAATCAATTTCCGCATGATTTCGTTGAAGACTATGATTCTCATCAGTTATTCCAATCACATACATATGATCCTTCCCTCAGCAGTACACGCATCTCATGAGGGTCAATAAAACTGGAATAATACCTTAGAGGTTCTTACTGATCAATGTTCAAAATAAAATTAAAAAGAAAATCTAACATATAACAACAGAAAACTGATTACATTAACAATCTACATCCTGCTGAAACTGGCAAAACAAGTGACTCATTAGTCTTTCTTCAACTGCCTTGGAGAGCAGACATTTGCTTTGCTCTCCACCTACCCAAGCCGGTTTTTTACCTTAGCCTCAGCCTTCCAGGGTTCCCATGTTCACACTTCCTTGCTTCACCTATGGCAGATGCAACTTACCGTAGATCTGCTTCCAAGCCTATTCCTGCTGCATATTAATCAGCTCTTTTATGTATAATGCTGCCCCATCTCTCTCTGGGGTAATATTGCCCCTTCAGGGAGGATGGGGCCTGCTCCATTTCTTTCTTGTTAGCGAGTTATAATTTGATATATTGTTTGGGATATACTGAAATATTTGTCTATGTTAAGATACAATATGGTTTTATTTTTTTTTTTTTTTCAATAATGATATTTACTTAAATATTCTATATAGCAATAAATAAGGTAGTTTAACCAAACTGGTATCTACATACCTTTTATGCACTGGATCTGTTGATCAGCTGTTAATTTTCCACGAAGCAATCCTGATTCTTTCAGGGTCTTTAACTGTTTCTTGATATTGTCCAAAGCTGCAGAAATCTGAAGAGAAAATACCTTGCAAACAAACTTCATCCAAAAATACAAATTACAGTTACATTGTTTTTTATACCAAAGTGACTGATTTGGAGGCACAAGACCAGTTTGTCACTGTTAATGGTTATGTTTGAAGGAATGACTACAAATAGCCTTTACCTACCTCCCTCTACCATGATAATAAACATCATGAACATTTTAACAAAAGGACTGTCCCTTAATGGGCTTATATTTAAAATGATTTTTCTTAATTTTTCTGTCTTGAGCACTTTCTACCTGAATTTTCATCTGATCAGTTCCTTCAAGCCCCTTTTCCATAATTTCCTCAATTTCCCTACAAGTCTTCCTCCAACTACACTAACATATCTACTTTACTAACTGTTCTTCATCCCTTCTCATCAAGTATCCAAACCATCTCAATCTTTGGAGTCCAGGTCCATTTTCCAGCCACTGGACACCACCTCGCTCTGCCACTTCCACTGTTGCGACATGATTTTCCCTCTGCACTCTGGCCATAATTGTTAACATTATCATAGTCACCCTCTTTCAAAATCTCCTCATTACTTTGCTAGTGTCTGCTTCTGAGGCACAGGGTAGTGTGAGCCTTATTCACAAATCAACTCTTCACTCCAACCAGGATGTTGCTACTTTTTTATCTGATCATCTGCTTGATACTACTTCAGAGTGCAGTGTGTCACCAAAGTAACATAAATCCCTTCAGCTCCTCTTCTATCTAGCCTTCTACCACAACATCATTCCCCATCTCTCTCTGTTCCTATTCATTTTTAGTACTCAAGATAGTGCTGGAATATCATTCCTCCTAAAAAATATAACATGGGTTTGACTTCATACAGTTGTGAATAGCTCCAATACCTTTCGGAAGGTTATGGATAAATACTGTAAGTACTTACTTGATCTTGGTTGGCATCGTATATGCGCACTTGGTATCCAACACTGGCAAACAGCATTGCCCAACTCTGTCCAATGAATCCACTGCCCAAAAACAAACAAAATAAATCAAAACATACAAGCCAAAATAAACACATTATAGAAAATGACATGTTTATGAGAAAATTAGATCATATATAATACTTACCAAGTAATTACTTGGCTAACGATTATGCTCGCGCAGCATCCTGAACTCAAAATTCACGGTAACACGGCTGTTGCCAACTACTACCATCCAATGAACTGGTGGGCACTCCAGGTATGATGTTACCCCCCAGGCTCCCCAAAAACTCAACATCCTTACAAAGCGAAGAGACAGAAGAGAGAGTCTCTCTCCTATGCTGCTTCCCCCAATACCATGCTAGCCACTGCCAAAGGATGGAGGGTACTGCAGTTTTCCAATACTGTTTCCTCTTCTTTCAAGTAAGATGTGAAAATTGTATTGCACCTGCAATAAGTTGACAGAAGAATAGCCGAGAGGGATAAATTATTTAAAGGTGAGAGATGTTTCCGTTGCTCTGACTTCATGAATTCGACTTTGATCAAGGGAAAGTGTTTTCCTAAATCCGGGAATGAGCTTCAGAGATCAGGTCTCTGATAAAAAATGAAAGGGCATTCTTAGAAATAGGGAGAGAAGGATTCTTGATAAAACACCAGAGGTTACAAGAAGGTCCTCTGATTTTCTTGGTCCTATGTAGATAGTACTTCAGGGCTTTAACAGGCCAAATAACCCTTTCTTCTTCATCAGGACCCAGGATATTCAATAAATTCTAGATATGGAAGGAGCAAGACCATGGCTAGCCAAATAATCATTCTTAGCCAAGAACCCCCATGTGAAATGGCAGACTGCATCGTCTTGGGAGAAGCCTATTCTCTTGTTGATCGCATATATTTCACTTATGCGTTTAGCCATAGCCAGGGCTACTTGGAAAAGGGTCTTCCTAAAAGGTTCTTGAGAGAAGCAGAACTGAGAGACTCGAAAGGACGGCCCATAAGCCACTTGTAATGATAGCTATAAGAAATAATAGTAGATAGGGTAGCATAAAAACAAAGGAGAGAGAATAATCAAAGTACAGTAAAATAACAAGAAAGAGAAAGAGAGAGAGAATTGAGCTTCGGTGTGTGAGTCAGAATATGATCAACAAGTCTAGACTTAAGAAAACCTTAGTCACAGGAAGCTGGACCATAACACCATCGCAACTGAAATCTTAAGAGCGTCATAAAAACTTTGACCTGTGACCTCGCACCAGACTTACTCAGCTCTATCGATAATGAAGGCTTCCACCACCAGGAGGAGGTATTAACATGATATTGTAATGATACAATTAAGTTTGTTCATACTTACCTGGCAGATATATATATAGCTGTATTTTTCCGAATCCGACAGAAATTTAAACACTTACGACACACGCAGTGGGAGTCAGGTGGTTAGTACCCATTCCCGCCGCTGGGAGGCGGGTATTATGGAATCATTCCCATTTTCTATTCATAATTTTTATTTCCACTGTCTCCTGAGGGGAGGTGGGTGGGTACTTGATTATATATCTGCCAGGTAAGTATGAACAAACTTAATTGTATCATTACAATATCATTTTGTTCATGAAACTTACCTGTCAGTATATATATAGCTGAATCCCACCTTTGGTGGTGGGAGTAGACAGAATAGAAGATTTTAGGAAACATATATATGCAGATAATTGATATCTTGATTCCTTACCTGTTAGCATAGCTGACTTCGTGGTTACTGCCGCATAAGTCTGCTTGTGCTACTAGAGTTGCCAGCGAGGTAGAGACCTATATAGCTGGTGCACTCCAGATGATCTGTCAACAGGGGCGAGACCATGACGTGACTAGACCGATATTGGACCGTATACCATGAGGGCTAAGAAGTAAAATAAATATCTA
This sequence comes from Macrobrachium nipponense, assembly GCF_015104395.2. Classification (NCBI taxonomy): domain Eukaryota; kingdom Metazoa; phylum Arthropoda; class Malacostraca; order Decapoda; family Palaemonidae; genus Macrobrachium; species Macrobrachium nipponense. The sequence goes on from NC_087211.1 coordinate 34,790,128, forward strand.
TATATAAAAATATTATATCACCACCTGACCCACCTAGCCAAAGTTAAGGTGTGTTAACTAAGGCTTAAGAGTAAGAAGTCACCGTTGTCGGCGACTCAACTACTAAATTAAGAGCTCTTCCTAACCATTTTCTACAGGATAGGATGAGTGGTACTTCTTGCCCCCAAGATTGTGTCTGCAGACACGTATGGCCCTAGCGAGCAGCAGTATCTCATATGCCATCTTCACATCTCGCAGGGAGTGTGAATTGAACACAGAGTTGCTTCGCTAAAACATGGTACTCAGGATGTTGCTGAGTGCCATGCTCTGTTGAAATGCTTCCGAGGCCGCTCACCTCGTGAGCATTCAAATCAAAAGATTTCAAATCTTTGTGCAAACACAAAGAAGGAGCTTTTTTGAAAGACCTCCTTAACAATAAAGCCAGGGTGTTCTTCGATATGGGCAAGTCTGGTCTTTTCGGAACACTGCAGATTGTCCGTACGACTTCGACTTTCTTGAGTTTTATGTAGATAAAACTTGAGAGACCTGACAGGGCACAGGACTCTCTCTGGCTCCTGCCCACTAACTTGTGCCATCCTTGCTTCCAAGCTCCTGGCCCAAGGACAAAACGGGTTTCCATTCTTAGGCCATAACGAAAAGCTTAGAGAGCACACCGCCTTGTGTTCTCTAAAGCCAAAACTTGTGACGATGGCTTAAAATCTCACTAACCCTCTTTGTCGTATCTAGGGTGGTTAGAAAAAGCCTTCCTGATCACATGCAAGAAGTTAACAGGTAGGAGATGTTCGAATGCTTTGACATCAAGAACTTCAGACTATGTCTAAGTTCCATATTGAAAGCTTCGATCTGGACATGCACAGTCAGTCCGTCTGTACTAACGTCAGGTGACCGAACCGAGTTGACCAGTCAGACGAATCAAGGACAGCAAGGCTGTACCCTGAAGACCATAAGGCACTATTCTTCGCTGAAGGATGAGTGTCTGGACTGCCTGGGCGATTCAAGCTAAGCAAACCTTGGAGGGTGTATCAACGCAACCCAACGTCGTTAGCGAATCAACTCCTGAGCCACTCCTGACTCGAGCTTCTGGTGCCAGGAGAAAGGAGCGAGGAGCAAAAAGGCGATTCAGTCCCGAAGGAAGAATGCCTGACAGTCCCAACATGGTCTCATGTTAAACGATCATCGGGGGTGTATAAACGCAACCGACTTCGTCAACAAGAAACTCAGGGCTACTATATGTCTCCTGATCTCGCACGAGTGTCTGACTCCGAGAAAACAGGTGAGACAAAAAGTAGATGGTGAGCGAGTTTCGAGATTTCACAGAACTCAAAGATCGTGAAGGGCTTTGTTGTTTGACAGAAGCAAATCTCTGAGCCCAAATGGCCGTCAACAACATATTTGCGTATTTCTTTAATAGTTGTGACTGCCAGCTTATCCCATTCTTCAAACGGAAAGGGAAGACTGCAATCTTATGCTGTCAACATCTCGATAGTCTGAACGTAGTCAGACTCGAGCGGAGAGGTTATAGGTACCTTTCGTGTTAAAGGAGACCGACTCTCTCGGAAAAGGTCCTTGGAAGGACGTGACCTCTGTGAATCTAGGGTCTTGAAGGCCAACATGGGGCGATTAGCGTCATTGTCGCTCCCTGTGATGATATAAATCATCTTATTACATTTCCTAAGCGATTGAAAAAGGGGAAAAGAGACTAAACATCCATCCCCGTTCAATATCATAGGATGGCGTTTAATGTTACCGCTCCCGGATCGAGAATAAGGGAGCAGAGAAGAAGAAGCCTCTTCGTCCTCAACCTAGCGAAGAGATGAATGAAAGGACGTCCCTAAAGTCTCCACAACTCTCAACATACTTCTAAAGAAAGATTCCACTCGGAAGTCAGTAGTTGCTGCCTTCGATCGAGACGATTCGAACGGACTTTTGCAATCCTGTAACGAACCTCTAGAGGATCGTTCCATTCTACGCCTGTTGTTATAATAGGCTCTTTCTCGTAAACCCGAACCGGGACCGAGAGAAGATACTTCCTAAGATATGAGAGAGCTGTGGAAGATCAGAGTTGATATGGACCATGGTTCCAAAAACTCGTTTCGAGGACTGGAGGGACGACTGAATTGCTTCCACTTCTTTCAGATTATGATCCAGGACATCTGAAACCCTCTCCAGATGTCCGGCACCTTCTTTCTATCACCTCAAGAGATACTTAACGCACCGAGAGATGTTCAGAATCATTCCTAGATCTTTAATAAAGTTTCAGTTTCCCGGTAGGAAAAAACTGTAGAGGTCTGAATTGCAGTCTATTCAGGGAAAACAAACTTCTTAGGAAGGAAATGGTCCCCCAGCAAGCTCTCCATTCCCTCTACACAGTATGTTTACTTCCCTAATAAGGCTGCGCTTTGCCTAAGCAAGAGAGCATATAATAGTGCAATGTTGTGGTAGACTCGTAGTCCTATACCGTGCGGTAACGAGCACCGAAAGGAGTAAGATATCTCTGTAGAACATATTAAGGCCAAACGAATGCAATGTTTATTCATTCATGTAAGAAATCCCCTCAATCTTAGGCTAAAGTCCGTGATTGTAGGGCAGAGATACAGTTCGTCAGTCAATCCCGCAGGAGAGAGAGAGAGACGTAACTGCCAGCACAGCTGAAACAAGAGCTTGAAGAGTTCAACAGAAACGTTCAGCCAGGCGACACACCTGGCGTGCGCTGGTGCACGCTCGGCGTCCACTGGAGCGCGCTCGTCGTCCACTGGAGCGCGCTCAGCGTCCACTGGAGCGCGCTCGGCGTCCACTGGCGCTCACGCTCGGCGTCCACTGGCGCGCTTGCGTGGCGTACACCCGCGCGCCCCTGGCTTGGGCGTCCGCTCTCAAAAGCTTACTGCTACTATGACTTCTTTTACGTATTTCTCGTGGAAAGACGGACACGAGTTCAGGCGACGTTCGCCTTCTTACTTCTCACTGAAACGCATAACGAGATAGAGAGAGAGAGGACGTGAAGCGTCCTCTTCTATAAAGCTTCTATTTAGAGGGCGTGAGTCCATCCGAAAGCTCCAACTCCTGCGCGGGGAGGACGCTTCGGAGGACGAGAAGCAATCCTTCAGGATTCGTGCACGTGCACGCACTTAGACAGTCTGGGGATTTTCATCAGAAACTGCCGAAGGCACGCCAGATCGGTGGGGGTTCCTCGTAACCCTCCTTCGGCTTTCGACATGCTCTCTCCCTGGTTCTGGGAGTCAAGCAGAGGTCCCGGCCTAGAGGCGAAACGAGGCCGATCTGACGCACCCTCCACTACACAAGGGGTATCACTGCACTTCTGCACTTCACTTTTACTCTCTAAAGCAAGCACTTTCGATTCTAAGTTACGAATCGAAGGAGTATCAGAGAAAGGGCAATTTCTCTACAGACACTGCTTAGGGCCCAAAGGCAACACTGCAGGGTTAGGAGTAACAATTACAGAAGTAGCACTTCACAGCAATGAAGAAGAGCGAGCACCTCTCGTAGACATATACATAGCCCGTAGGCATACTACAGGGTTATGCAAAATAAAGTCTACATGAAGGTTAGCAGGTTCACTACCCTGACTTTTGTTACTGATTAATTGCGTACATACGAATCATACGTCTTCCTTACGGAATTAGACATGTTTACTGATTAATTGCGTACATACGAATCACATTTAGAGACATTTAGAGTTACAACAGTGACACCAATCGACAAACAGAACTTAGAATTAATAACAACGGTGAAGAATAATAGTGATCAATAAAATCCTGCTTGAAGACGTCAACGAAAAGTGCAATCATAAACCTTATACAACAGCATGAAAAGTTTTGTTTTTCCCCTCGAAGAAAAGAAACAACCAGATGTAGGCTGTTATGAAACGAAGGCATAATAAGTGCGCGAAGAAGACATAACATAATCGAGCCAGGAAACAGATTTCTATAAATACTAATCTGTTAAAAACGGACGAGTGCATTACAGAGGAACGAAAAACATTCCCGTTAAAGAATCAATGTTACTGAAGAATTTTCGACAAGGACGAATCTTTGCCGAACAACGAAACAAGAAAATGGCCTCAGTCAAGATTGATTTTGAAACACAACAGGCAAATCTGAGTGCCGACAACGAAGGAAATGATATTGGAATCAAAGGAAATAGAACGACAATAACATACACAAGTGTGCTGAAGCTGAATTCTCTCAACGTTACACAATCTTTTCTACAAGGATGAATCTTTGCCGAACAACGAAACGAGAAAACAGCGTCAGTCAAGATTGATTTTGAAACACAACAGGTGAATTTGAGTGCCAACAATGAAGGAGTAAGTGATATCGGAATCAAAGCAAATAGAACGACAATTACATACGTATGTGTGCTGAAGCTGAATTTTTTTATTCTCTCTCTATAAAAGTGTGTGAAAAGATTGTGTATTCTTTCTCTTAGAAAATATAAAACTTTTTTTTAATTCTCTCTCAATAAGGGTATAAAGATTTAAAAAAAAATTTTTTTGGATGTTTGATAGCTAGGAAATCATAGTAAGTATTTTTTTTAACACTCGGTTGGTGATATATGATTTTGAATACTTATGTATTTGTTTCCCATTTATTTGAATAATTTCCTTTAACAGGTTGTGGAGTTTGAATTCAATTTAACAAATTTTTTTTGTTATATACTTTTATACCTTTGAATTAACAGAGCATGAGAATTTTTTTTTAGGTACTGTTGTGCATAGTGAACCATACATATAATTTTTCTTTGTTTATTGTGTTGCGTATCACTTTGTTTGAATAATTGTAGTGATACTTTTGTGCCCAATTTCACATATGAATTTTTATGCTGTTGTGTAATGATGAGTAGCATATGTGAATAATTTTTTGGGGGAAATGCATAAAATCTTTTAATGAATTACTTGACACTGTTAGAGATCACTCATACAATTTAAGACCAACAACAGACATACGCAGAAGAATCCCAGTTCCAATTTCACAAACTGTGGTGATTCAGGGAAATACTAATCCTAATAACACAAATAACAATAATCATAATAGTGCCAATAATACTAATAATATAATTTCTAATGGTATTAACAAGTTTCAAAACAGAAGAATGAATCAAGAGGCTGTAATAGCACAAGCCATACGTTTCTGTGGATAAGTTGAAGCTTCCCATCCAGACAAAAGTAAACTACAAGCATATAGTACCGTTAATCGTTGGTTAGCTGATGCTGACAGCTGAATATCTTCAGGGGGAATAACAGATGAAAAAGCTAAAATTAATGAAGCCTTGCTTCTCGTTATTTCAGAACACTGTGGTGCACATAAAACTGAATTCTGGTAGTTTCAGCAAATTAACTAAATATGATGAATTCAAAACAATTTGTTTGATGCTCTGGGAACCCGTGAGTAAAGAGGATACCTTATATAATATTACTAAGTTCCTAAATCCCCAATATGAATTCATGGCAGAGCTCTATGCAAAGGCTGAAAATGCCATAGACAAAATAATAGAAGACTTGAAGTCAATAAACATCACCATTGGGGATAAGACAGTTTGGTGATGATGAAAGGGAGTTAGATAATGTAAGATACGTCTTAAACTACTTGGCATATGGAACCATATATAACGCTCTAAGAGAAAATGAAAAGAAGGCCTTTCGAAAAATTAAAAATTGATCCCAAGAGTAATGGCCTTCAAACATTAAAAACAATGAAACAAGAAATACAGAAGGCAGAGATAGATTTTTCTAAGTAATTTGCAAGAGTAATAGAAAAACAAAATGAATGGAAAGGCAGAAATAATAACCATTCAAATGGAATTAATTACAATGCCAGACAAGCCAGGAATAGATGTACTCCTTTTAAAGGGAAATATGCCCAAAATCATAACAGAAAATGGAATCCTAACCAGAAAGGAAGACAGAATTATCCAAGAAATGGTCCACCCATGACATATAAGCCTGGTCAATCTTCAAACACAAATAATTCAAGTCAAGGGAACTATTCAGCACGACCAAAGGCAGCATGCGAAAATTGAGGGTATACAAATCATTCCACTAATGAATGGAGAAAGCCTAGAAGCTGTGGAATTTGCAAGAAGATTGGGCATTTAACTAAAAGCTGTTGGTTCAATAATAAGGGAACCAATAAGGAAGTAATAGAAGTAAGTAACAGCCACCCAAATCCAAATAACTCTTCAAGCCAGTGACAATTAACCCCTTCACAGAAGAAAGAAAATAATTCCCTTCAAGATGATAGAAGAAAAAAAGAAGAAATAGCTAGTGTGGAAAATGTTATTGTTATAATACAATTAAGTTTGTTCATACTACCTGGCAGATATATAATAGCTGTATTTTCTGACGTCCGACAGAATTCAAAAAAAACTCGCGGCACACGTAGTGGGCGGCCAGGTGGTAGTACCCATTCCCGCCGCTGGGAGGCGGATATCAGGAACCATTCCCATTTTCTGTTCATATTTTATTCATGACCCTTGTCTCCTGAGGGGAGGAGGGTGGGCACTCTAATTATATATATCTGCCAGGTAAGTATGAACAAACTTAATTGTATTATAACAATAACATTTTGTTCATGAAACTTACCTGTCAGATATATATATAGCTGAATCCCACCTTCGGATGGTGGGTAGAGACAGAATAGGATTTTTAGGAAACTTAAATTAAGTAAAAGATTTACTTCTTGGTTCCTTACCTGATAGCAAAGTAGACTCGTGATTACTGTCACTTAAGCCTGCTTCTGCTTTTATCAGAGTTGCCAGCCAGGTGTGGACCTGTATGCTGGTGCACTCTGGATGCTCTGTCAACGGGGACGTGACCTCAATGTGACAAGACCATCTAGCCAAACATATGGCAGTAACACAGCAACCGACCACCACCTGACCAACTAACCAAAAAACCCCTGACAGTTAAACTAAAGAATGGGAGATTTCCACAGAAGATCTCACCATCAACCAAAAACACAATAAAAAACTAACCTAAACTAAGCTAAGGGATAGGGAGAGAGCTACCTTCAGCCCCCAAAACTGTGTCTGCCGAAATGTAAGGCCCCAAAGAACTACAGTTCTCGTAAATCGTTCTCACATCCCGTAGGTAATGTGAGGCAAATACGGAATTGCTCCTCCAAAAGGTGCTATCAAGGATATCTTTGATAGACATATTCCTTTGGAAGGCAAGAGAAGTAGCTACGGCTCTGACTTCGTGAGCTTTCACTTTAAAGAGGCTCAAATCAGTCTTCTGGCAAGATGAATGAGCCTCTTTAATGACGTCCCACAAGAAGAAAGCCACAGCATTCTTCGACAACGGCAAATCTGGTCTCTTCACCGAGCACCAGAGATTACCTGAGGGGCCTCTTATCTCTTTAGTTCTATTAACATAGAACTTGAGAGCCCTGACAGGGCACAGGGCTCTCTCTGGTTCTTGACCCACGAGACCCGACATACCTTTGATTTCAAAGCTCCTCGGCCAAGGATTAGACGGGTTCTCGTTTTTTGCCAAGAAAGACGGGCTCAACGAGCAGACAGCGTTGTCCCCCTTGAAGCCCACTAGGCTACTGAACGCTTGGATTTCACTAACTCTCTTCGCCGTCGCCAGAGAAGCTAGGAAAAGCGCTTTTTTCCTCGTCAAGTCCCTTAGAGAAGCTTCATGGAGAGGCTCAAAGGGACTTAGCATTAGATGTTTCAAAACCACATCGAGATTCCATGAGGGTGGTCTTGCCTGTGGAATCTTGGAGGTTTCGAACGACCTTAAGAGATCGTGTAGATCCTTATTGTCGGAGAGGTCCAGTCCTCTGTGGCGAAAAACGGCAGACAACATACTCCTATAACCTTTAATTGTAGGAACTGCCAATTTCTGCACATTTCTTAAATAGAGTAAGAAATCTGCTATCTGGTTCACAGAGGTCGTGGAAGAGGAAATTCCTTCCTTTTTGCACCATGCCCTGAAGGAGGCCCACTTAGACTGGTAGACAGCTCTTGAAGAGGCTCTTCGAGCATTAGCGATTGCTCTCGCAGCTGCCTTTGAAAAGCCTCTCGCTCTGGCCAACTTTTCGATAGTCTGAACGCAGTCAGAGCCAGAGCGGAGAGGTTTTGGTGATACCTTTTGAAGTGAGGCTGTCTGAGTAGATCTCTCCTCCAGGGCAACGTTCTTGGGAAGTCCACAAGGAAAGTCATGACCTCTGTGAACCACTCTCTTGCTGGCCACATCGGGGCAATCAGAGTCAACCTTGTCCCTTCTGAAGCTGCAAACTTCCTCATGACCTCCCCCATGATCTTGAATGGGGGAAAGGCGTAAAGATCAGGTCTGTCCAGTTCCAGAGCAGACGTCCACCGCATTGCCCCTGGATCCAGAACCGGGGAGCAATACAGAGGAAGCCTCTTCATCCTCGACGTAGCGAACAGGTCGACTAGAGGACGTCCCCACAATCTCCATAATTGTTGACAGACTTCCTGGTGCAAGGTCCATTCTGTTGGCAGAATCTGATTTCGTCGACTGAGAAGGTCCGCCCTGACATTCTGAACCCTGCCACGAATCTCGTCAGGATCTTGATGTGCCTTGCGTCTGCCCATAGCAGAACTTCCCTCGCAAGGAGAAAAAGGGATCTGGAGTGAGTTCCTCCCTGATTCTTTAGATATGCAAGGGCTGTGGTACTGTCTGAGTTGACTTGAACGACCTTGCCTGACAGTTTGTCTTCGAAGAACTGCAGCGACAGGAATATCGCTGCCAGTTCCTTTACATTGATGTGCCAGGCTACCTGTTCCCCTCTCCAGGAGCCTGACACTTCCTCCCCCCCTCCCCCCCTAGTGTTGCTCCCCAACCGGAAATGGAAGCGTCTGAGAACAACACTAGGTCGGTGGGGCTCAGAAGATTTAGGGAGAAGCCCTCTCGCAACTTCTGAGGGTCGAGCCACCATCTTAAGTGGTCTTTTACTTTGTTTGAGATCCTTAGGATCGCATTCAGGTCCTCCTTCGACTTCCATTCTTCCGCAAGGAAAAATTGAAGAGGCCTGAGGTGCAGTCTTCCCAGCGAGACAAACTTTTCCAGCGAGGAAATGGTGCCCAGCAGACTCATCCACTCCCTCGCCGAACAAGCTTCTCTCCCTAGGAAGGCTGCGACTTTCTCTAAACCCAGCCGCTGACGTTCCTGGGATGGAAACGCCCAAAAAGCCACTGAATCCATCTGAATCCCCAGATACACAATGCAATGTGTCGGGGTCAGATGCGACTTTTCGGAGTTGACCAAAAGACCCAGAGATTTTGCTAGGGCTAACGTCAACTGAAGGTCCTTCAGACATTTTCGTCTCGACGACGCTCTGATCAGCCAATCGTCGAGGTAGAGGGATATCCTGATCCCTGAAGAATGGAGCCACTTCGCTACATTCCTCATTATCATTGTAAAAACCATCGGGGCCGTGCTGAGACCGAAACAAAGGGCTCTGAATTGCCAAACCCTGTTGTCTAAGACGAATCTCAGGTACTTCCTTGAAAGAGGGTGGACGGGGACGTGAAAGTACGCGTCTGCAGGTCCAGAGACACCATCCAGTCGCCAGGTCTCAAGGCTCCTAGCATTTTGAACTTGATCTTCTCCACAGAAAAGATTGAGCCTGCTCACATCCAGGACTGGGCGCCAACCGACGACTGCTTCGGTACCAGAAAATCCTGTTGTAGAAGCCCGGTGACCCCAGGTCCAAGACTTGCTCCACCGCTCTTTTTTCGACCATCGGTCTAAAAGAGATCGAAAAGGATACTTTTCTTCTCTCCCTGATAAGACGGAGAGAGGTCTCTGGGAGTTGATGTTAAAGGAGGAGGATGTAAAAAGGGGATCTTGTACCCCTGCTCTACGATCTTGAGAGTCCAAGGATCCGCCCCTCTCTGCCTCCATGCCTCCGCAAAGAACTTCAGCCTGGACCTGGCCCCGACTGGCGTCTGAAGGACAAGATCTTCATTTGGTGGATTTCGGTTTAAATGAAGCTCTTCCTCTCGAAAAACCTCTCCCTCGAGGAGCTGCTCTCGAGGGGGGTGCCCCGCGAAAGGGTTTGACTTTCTTCGGGGGTTTACCGAATGAAGATGTGGAAGGAAACTGCTGGGCGTCTTGAAGACTGTACCAAGAGGTCCACTGGGGTCCCTCCTTTCCTGCAAACTCGTTGCAAGATCCTTTACCATAGCCTGGGGGAAGAGATGGTCCGAAAGAGGCGCAAAGAGCAATTCCGCTTTCTGAGCGGGAGAAACCGACTTCGCGGTAAAATTACATAAAAGATCTCTTTCTTTAGGAAAAGCCGTTCCAAAATGAGAAACTAGCTCTTCCGAACCATCCCTGACGGCCTTGTCCATACACGACAACAGGCTGGACAGCTCCCCCAGACTGAGAAGAATCAGGACTTCTAGACTGAAGGTCCAAAACTCCCAAGCACCAGTCTAAGAAATTAAAGACACTCAAAGTGCGCAGCAGTCCCTTCAAGTGGTGGTCCGTCTCCACAGGAGTCCAGGACACCTTAGAAGACGATAAGAGGGACCTCCTCTGAGCGTCCACTAAACTGGAGAAGTCCCCAAGAGCGGACGAAGGAACCTTTACTCCCACGTCCTCCTTGGTTTCATACCAAATTCCTCCTTTCCCGGAGAATCTAGAGAGAGGAAGGGCGAAAGTGGTCTTGCCCTGGTCCTTCCTTCGAGACATAAAAATCTTGTAGCTTCTTGAAAGCCCTCTTGGTCGAAAGCGACGTCTTCATTTCGACGAACTCAGGGGTCTTAACAGACTTAGAAGACGAAAGTTGAGAGGGAGGAGACCTAGGGGCTGCCGGCTGAAACTTATCCCCGAAGGATAACGTAACAGCCGCACAAGAACCTTATAGTCCGAGACAGCTGCAAGCCTACATGAGGTTCTTCTTCGACTGAACTCCCGTGGACTACTAAGTTCCCCTTCCTCCCTAAGAGGAACTTGAGAACGTCCAGTCCGGACGAGGGCGTACGTCCAGCAGTCTCAGGCCTGAACAAAGACTTCCGTTGATTGTTAAGTCCCCACTTCAGGTACGGAATCGCCCTTACGACGATCCTTTGAAGGACGGACATCCTGCGAACGTAGCACGTCCTTTGAAGCAACGGGAACTGTCTTACCAGACACGTCCCTACGAGAGGAAGCGCGAGCTTCCTGACAAGAGGCGCCAAAAGCGTCCTGCTTAGCCAAGCAAGCGTCCTGCTGAGCGTCCTCAAAAGCGTCCTGCCTCGTCCGAAAAAGCGTCCTGCTTCGAACACGAGCGTCCCTGCCGACGTCCTCAAAAGCGTCCTGCCCGAGAGCGCAAAGCGTCCTGCTTCGAACGGCGAGCGTCCTGCCGCGCGTTCCTCAAAAGCGTCCTGCCGAAAGAGCGCCCAAAGCGTCCCCGCTTTCGAACGGCAGCGTCCTGCCGAAAGCGTCCTCAAAAGCGGCCCTGCCGAAGCGCAAAAGCTCTGCTATGAATGGAACGAGCGTCCTCCACAGCGTGAGCGAAAGATCTACTCGAGGAACGAGAACGGTGACGATCCGGAGGTGGAGAGAGAGACGAACGAGACGAGAGAGAATGAGACTGCTTCGTCCTCTTGACGGGCAGCCTAACGTCCTTTCTCCGCTTAGGCTCGACTGCTGCTGGGCGAGTCCTTTGAGCCATGAGAGACGTAATCTGGTCCTGAAGGGACACAAGGATATCCTTCGTAGGTGACGAAGGAGCAGAAGAAGGGGCAGGACTGACCCTACGAGAAGGCGAGGGGCGAGGGGACGCCTCCTTCCTTCTAGCAGGTACAGCTACCTGCATCTCAGGTGAACACGCCTGTGCGCAGAAACCAACGTCCTTGTCGGTTGAGACTCTACCTCTCTTCTGAAGAGGAAAAAGCGTCATACGCGTCCTCTGGACGAAAGTGGCGACATAGGAGGACGGGGAAGCGTCCTCAAAACGAAAAGTCATTTCAACAGACGCGAGTCTCTCCGAGCGCTCCACCCCTTGCGCGGGGTGGGGAGGACGCTTCGGAGGACGAAAAGCAATCCTTCAGGACGCGCGCTCGTGCGCGCTCCTTGGCAGCCTGGGACTTAGCAACAAGGCCTGCCGAAGGGACGCCAGATCGGTGGGGAGCCCCCGTAACCCTCTTGCGGCTTTCGACATACCCACTCCCTGAGTCCTGGGAGTCCGATAGAGGTCTAGGCCTAGAGGCATTAGGGGTGGGCCGATCTGACGCCCCTCCACAAACTAGGGGCACTATCACAAACTTTCCACAGGGCCAGTTTCTAAGGCCAACACTTTCGATTCAAGATGCGCGCAATAGACTCAAGAATCAGAGAAAGGGTGTTACCTTCTCCAGACACAGCACTAGGGCCCGAAGGCAACAAAACAGGATTAGGTTGAACAAAATCTACCGGTGTTAGAGGAGGAGAAATGTTACATTCCTTACCTTTTGTAGAACTGCTCTTGGAGGAAGACCTCCTGACTCTATCGCGCTCCAATTTACGTCGATAGGTCTCATACATCTTCCATTTATCATCTGACAAATCCTTGCATTCATTGCACCGATCATCAACCAAGCAAACATGCCCCCTGCATTCCATACAAACTGTGTGAGGATCAACTGAAGGTTTAAGAAGCCTCACCTTACATTCACTCCTCACACACACTCTGAAACTCCCAGTACTTGATCCCGACATCATGTACACAGAAAAGCCAATCCAAAATCAAAAACCAATCCACTATTACGCGTGCCAATCCAACAATCCAGAAGTCGATACCAAAAGTCAATCCAGATAATTTAAAGCGAGATAAATAAAAAATCCTAGACGGAGGTACTGCAAACAGTTGTTTCCAGCACCGGCGACAGAAAAAATATGAACAGAAAATGGGAATGGTTCCTGATATCCTCCCCTCCCAGCGGCGGGAATGGGTACTACCACCTTGGCCGCCCACTACAAGTGTGCCCGCGAGTTTTGAAATTCTGTCGGACGTCAGAAAATACAGCTATATATATATATGAACAGGTAAGGTTCATGAACAAAATGAAAGTTCATCCAATTTTTCTACATAAATAGCAAAGAAGGAGTATCCTCCATGAAAGAAGAAGAAATAAACAGAAAGTTTTTTGCCTATTGTGAACGATTCCAATAAGAAGACTGGTTACCTCTATAGGCCCCAAGGAAGTTTGGGGACTTTCCCCGACCCGAAGAGGAAGGTCCCATCTGACCGTGGGTTGGGATGCAGTACCATGTGAGGACCTGGAGGTCCTATACATTGCCTGGTGAACAAGCTTGTCGTTGTTGTCGACTCGAAGCCTATGTTCACTAAGGCCTCCACCTCACATCTGGCAAAGAAAGAAGGATCCCAATACCAGTGTTCTTAATAGCCTACCTCCAACCAGAATAGTCTCTTAAACACTCGGGTCCTCCTTGGGTGTACAAAACATCATAGGGTAAGCAATCTTGTCCACCGTAAAGGACCAAAGATCAATCCAAGAGACTACCTGAAATGCTGCCATGGCAGTCAGTTTCAGTGCCACTGCCTCAAACTGACAGACCAGGACAGACAGGTTAAGTCCTGGTCAACCTGCTTGGTAGGCAATGGGCTTTCTGAGAGAATGTAATACAGGGCAGCAAGTAAATGGCATTAGTACTAGTTTGAAAGTGAATGACAAGTCAGGCCGAGCACAGAGATGTCTCCACGTGACAGCAGCCTGAAGCAAAGTACAGTGAAACCCCCATTTTTGCGCACGTCCAGATTTGTGGACTCACATATTTGCAGATGTCTCTGGAACATATACCCAATTATTCACGGAAAATTCACCTCTTCAAGGTATTTTTCAATCAGAAATATCCACTAATTCCTGTTTTTTTTTTTTTTATCAATTTCATCATAAAATGAACCTTTGTGATAAAACTATTAAAACACCAAGTATAAACATTTATAGGGAGTATTTCCTGAGTTTCAACTGACAAAATAGGCCGTTTTAAACATTTTTACAGGAATTTAAACTATTCACGGATTCTAGCTATTCGCGTGGGGGGGTGTCTGGTACACATCCCCCACAAATACAGGGGGAAAACTGTAGAGTGCTAAACAATGGGTGGGTGGGCTTCCCCCTATTCATCTTGTCGTTTTTAATGACCTAGTATCTGAAAAGTTAAATGGCCATTCCAGCTTGTGTTCACAAGCTAAACCCCCACATAAAGAACAAAGGTTTGTAATTGT
>NC_087211.1:34804831-34835856 GCF_015104395.2 Macrobrachium nipponense
GGGAAGGAAATCATCCTTACGCCTTGCAGGTCCTTGCAAAGGAGCATCCCATGAATCGACGAGAACTGCAAGCGTTCTTAGACTGCATTTCTCTTAAGAAATCCTTCGTACTATCTTCCTGACGAACAGCCGTAGGAGGAGGAGGAAGACGAGAAGGACTAGGACGCAAAGGAGAGCGATCTTGGACTCTACCCGAAGGAGAGAGAAGAGGAGAGGACAAGCAAGAGGACTGGGGGAGTCTCTTGACGAAATCCAGGAACGTACAGGCCATACCGAGCCTTCTTTCGAACGCACAATCTCTTCTCTTGGTCGGAACCATGTCCTCGTCGTCCGAGGAAGACAAAACCTCCGGGCTGCTCCAACCAAGCTTCACGATAGTGAGCACGTCTATCTTGAGTAGTTGATGTCCTTAACGTCCTCTTGAGGGGGCGAGACACTAACGAGTACCGATGTTCGCGCTCTGATGTCGAACCATCAGAGGACGCACACTTCCCAGTTACGCCTTTTCTGCGGCGAACTACAACAGCCTGGGATCTTCAAACAGGGACTGCTCCGAAGGGACGCCTGACCGTGGTAAAATCTCTCTCGCCTCCCTTCGACTGTCGACATGCTTTCTCCCTTGGGTCTGGGAGCTTGACAGAGGTCTAGGTCTAGGAGCACGAGAGAGACGATCAGACGCCCCCCTCCACTACACTTTCACTGACATCAAAAGCACTCACTTTACTCGTAAGACGCTGTATTTGGTCACTCATGGACGCAAGGGCAGCGAACACCTTAACAATCTGTGTATCGTTCGTCCCCTCCGATACAGCAGCGGGCGCAGGAGATACCTGGGGAGAAGGAACTACCACTCTACGTTTAGAAGGAGCTGGAGAGGAAACACTTCACTCCTTTTACTGGAAGTATTCGACCTCTCACCACGAGAAACAGATCTCCTTACACTATCTTTCTCAAGCCTTTCAACATATTTCTAAATATCTTCCACTCCTTCTCTGACAAATTCTCACACTCAACACACTACTCGTCCCAAGTACACACATTCTCTCTACACTTCTTGCAAATGGTATGAGGGTCGACCGAAGCCTTCGGCAACCTTACCTTACACCCCTCTCACACAAACTCTAAACATACTACCAGTGTCAGACATCTTCCAAGAACAATCCAAAGCGAATACCAAGCTAACGTTTCCAAGTACGATACCAAAAATTCCATGAAAAGTCAGCAACGAGAAGAAAATCCTAGCAGGGAACCACCAACAATGTTGCCAGTTCGGCTGGCAGAAAAATGATATTGTTAGAATACAATAAAGTTTTGTACATACTTACCCGGCAGATATATACTTAGCTTATGTCTCTGACGTCCGACAGAAATTCGAATTTCGCGGCACACGACTGCAGGTAGGTCAGGTGATCTACCCCCTGCCGCTGGGTGGCAGGAATAGGAACCGTTCCCGTTCTAGAACCAGATTTTTCTCTTCCCCCTCCCTGTCTCCTGAGGGGAGGCTGGGTGGGCCATTCATCGTATATATCTGCCGGGTAAGTATGTACAAACTTTATTGTATTCTAACAATATCATTTTTGTACATGCAACTTCCCCGGCAGATATATACTTAGCTGATTGACACCCTTGGTGGTGGGTAAGAGACAACTATTTACTGAATAGACAGGTAACAACATACGTTGTAGGTAATAAATAAATACCTTGGTTCCTACTTGTTCAGGCGGAAGATTCCATGGCTAATGCCTAGGAATCTGCTTCGCCTCAAGAGCCTCAGCGAGGATGTGACCTATGGCTAAGAGTTCTTGTGGGTCTGTCGATGGGGTCTTATCCATTTACTCGACAGAGCCTCTTACATGACAATATGCCTATGCCTAGTGGCATAATTAAGGAGCACAACACCGATCCCGATCACCAGATCCTAACACGAGGGTTAGTGTCTTTAAGTTGAAAAGAGTTATCCCCAAACTCCTTTCAAACAACCCAAAGAAAAAACACGACGTTAACTAAAATTTAACTCACTAGTTAAGGATCAGTATCGCTCCCTATCCCAGCAATGTATCCGCAGACACGTATCAACCAAGAGAGAAGGATCTTTCGTAGGTTATCTTGACATCCTTCGGATATGGGAAGTCAACACAGAGTTGCATCTCCCGTATGTGACAGCTAATATGTCCTTATGACATATTGTTAAGGAAAGAACAAGAATACAGAAAAGCTCGCACTTCATGCGCTTTTAATTCTCAGCTGTTTTGAAGGAATCATCAATGCACTTGTCAAGTGCTTAGGAGATCACATTGTCTCAAAGGAAGGCCAGGGCATTCTTTGATATAGATCTCTTCTGGGTGAAGCCTGGAGCCTGGCTAGCGCCTCGCGCCTGGCTGGAGCCTTGCGCCTGAATGGCGCCTAGAGCCTGGCTGGCGCCTGATTGGCTCCTCCCTCCTGGCTAGCGCCTCGCGCCTGGCTGGAGCCTTGCGTCTGGCTGGCGCCTTGCGCCTGGAGCTTGGCAGAAGACTTCATGATTACTGTCTATGAGTCTGCATGCCTCAAGAGTTTCAGCGAGGTAGGGACCTATGACTGACAAAACCCTTCTGGATCATGTCAATGGGGGCTAGCCCGCTTACACGACAGAGCCTTCTCGGATCGTGCCAAGGGGGTGGGGGCTGACCCACTTACATGCAAGAGCCTTACCTGTATCATATCAATGGGGACTAGCTCTCTTACATGACAGAGCTTTAGGTTTCTCTTTACTGGAAGGAGCCTGCGCCTGGATGGATCCTCAATCCTGACTGGAGCCTAGCCTTGAAGGAGCCTGGCACCTGGATGGCGCCTGGCTGGCTTTCTAGAGCCTGGCTGGCTTCTAGAGCCTGGCTGGCTCCTAGAGCCTGGCTGGCTCCTAGAGCCTGGCTGGCTCCTAGAGCCTGGCTGGCGCCTCGCGCCTGGCTTGGCTCCTCCACACTTGCTGGAGCTTCGAGCTTGGAAGAGTCTCTAGGCTGTCTGGCGATGTCCACATCGGACACTCTTATATCTGTCCGATTTGTTCGCCTCTGGCGCATTTGCGCCAGGTTGGAGGCCCGCTCCTTCTCAGTATCCGGCCATGACAGAGTTCCTTGGAACTGTCCGCCTCTGGCGTTTTTCGCCTGTATTGGCATTTGGCGCTTGGCTGGCGCTACATTGTCCGAGAGTCCTGAACAACCACATAGTCTATCAGGAGACTGGAGAAGGGTGGAAGAAATTAAATTCTTCCCCTTTGAGCTTTTGGCCCCTGGCAAGGGGAAGGTGATTTTAGTCAGCTACACCCACCAGTAGACGACAGGATATCTAACAATACGAGAGAGAAGAGTCTTCCTCCGAGGAGGATCCTTCGTGAACACTTCTTTTGCTAACGAGATCTCTTCTCACATGTTGATGAGGTTCCTTGTTGCAGAATCTTCCACCCTATCCTTGCCCGAAGGAAGGGAAGAGTCTGGAAGATCGAAGGATAGATGAGCTGAAATTGGGGCGGAACCCTGATTTCTAGCTCTTATTGTATTCTTCTGAATACCTCTGGGAAGCATTTTGAGCCCTCATCGCACCCCGAAAGACTCTGTAGGCAAACGTTTAAACCATCTCTTCTTCTGTAGATGAAAATGTAAGTACCCTGCCTGGGCAACTAAACTTCTATCTGAAAGCGTGCGTCAGGAATAGAGGGATTTAGTTCTTTTGCCAGAACACTACTAGTGGCAAGAAACCCATTGCCGAGTCTCCATTAAATCTGATGCGAGATTCCAATGCACAAAAATTCACTTGTCTTCTTGGTCGTTTAGGGCTAAGAGAAACAAAGAATTCCTTCATAAACTTCCTCAAAGAAGTTTGATGAGGAGCAGTTTCCATTTTGTCGGAACACGGAATCTGTGGCCACAAAAAAAAAAAAAATTCCATTCGAAGTACATGATATCCTACTCTTGTCGTATTGCGGTATCGTATAGATCCCGAAGATCTTAATCCTCTGTTATCTCTAATTCCCCTTGTAGAGACAGAGTATAGCCTTTTACTGCGTTCTTTGATAGCAGATATATACATAGGTGATTCTTCCCTCTGAAAGTGAAGAAAAAACCTCGCTATGTGGTTCACAGAGGTATCGGAAGAGGACAGTTTCCTCATTCCATCTAGCACGATCTGCAGCAATTCTATGTCTTGAGCCATGACTATTGTCATTTACCTTGAAAAATCCTCTCATTCATGTCCACTTCTGGTCAGTCTGCACGTGGAAAGACTCAGAGTGGAGAGGTTTTTCAGGTCTATTTATAATAGATTTCTGATAGAATATCCAGATACTCTTGGAAAAGCCTTACGAAACATGCTGTGAGAAGAACGTGACTTCTGTGAATCCAACCTCTCTAAGGCCAAAATGAGGCATTCATCCTCTCTTCCTTTGACGCCCATTTATCTTAATATCTGTTAAGAATTTATAACTAGGGGAAAAAGACTAAAGTTTATTCCCCTTCTTTAAATTAAAGATGTCGTATATTGCTACCTCTCTTGGTTCGAGGAAAGGAAGCAGTCTATAGGAAGCCTGTTCGTCTTCTACCTTGCGAAGAGATCTATGAAGACTTTCCGCAGGTTCTCAAAACTCTTTTCAATAAATGTTAGACATACGTTAACAGTTTATTTATCTTCGATCGAGAAGGTTCTCACGGACATGCAAATCTTGCCATCGTCGAACCTTTAAGGATCGTTACGTTCCGTGTCTGTTCCCAAATAGGTTCTCTTTTGTTAACGCGAACAGGGGCGCGAAAAAGAGATTCTCGATGCTCTTTGCGATATGAGAGAGTCGTGGAATTGGCCTAAGTGATTAAAAAAAATCATTTCATCATTCCTTGTAAGCGATCCCCTTTCCGATTAAATGGGTTAACGAAAATCAGGAACGAATCTTGCCGTTACCGAGCCTCCGAGAGCTACTGGTTTGTTTGTTTTGTTTGTATGGTGTTTTTACGTGACTTCCGAACCACGTCGAGAGTGAACTTCTATCACCAGAAATCCACATCTCTCACTCCTCAATGGAATGGCCGAGTGAATCGCACCCGCAACCGACCCACCGAGGTGAGAAGCAACACCAAACCAAACACTACTGGACTCTTAGGTTAATAACTCGCTAAAACAAAACGAGAAAATATCTTGGATGGTACTTCTGGCGCATTGCGCCAGGCTGGCGCTTCTGGCGCAATTTGCGCCAGCTGGCGCTTCTGACGCTTTGCGCCAGGCTGGCGCTTCCTTCTAGTTCTTTTAAGGTTATGTTGCCAGAACATCTGTGCCCTTATGGTAACCCTACCTCCTTCACTTTTTGTGTTAATTCCGTTCTTAGTAGGAAAAAACTTTTATATACGTAGTATAGTCCATTCAGGGAAACAACTTCTGCCACTAAGAGAATGTTTCCCATCCGACTCACCCATCTTCTCTTGAGCAATATCCGATTCTAAAAAGGTTTGTGTGCGTTTCTCGAAAGGATGAGAGAATTATATTATTTCGTGCTCTGCCGTATTAGACTCCTTTATAATACTGTCACATTGTGGTAAACAGCATTAATCTAGGAAACCTTTTGTAGGATACTAGGAATTCTGTAGTTAACCTCGGTATGCGCATAAGACTTGACCATACCGTAGTCTTAAAGTGAATTCTCTTCTACTACATTCACTTCTCACTAAGCATGTACTCTAATAAGCCATGCTTTCGTAAGCATGAGAGCTCATATAATATAGAGTTCCGCTGCGTTAGAATCCTTTAATAATGTTACCTACGGTAAAACAGCATTGAAAGGTTGTAATATCTTTCTTATTGAAAGCTTCTTAGCAAAAGGCAGACAATATTTTATTTATGTTTGCTTAACTATCCCCTCAATCCGAGGCTAAAACCCGCGATTGTAGGGGAGAGACAGGCGGTTTAGTTATTCCATCCCGCAGGAGAGAGACATGTAACCAACCACTCATGACCGACACCTACATGTTACTGCGTTGGTCTCTAAGCGCGATAGCAGTCTCCGTTAGCCGTCTGGCCTTACTCTTCCAGAGTTGCCAGCTACTCATTAAATAAAGGAATCTTATAAAATTATCGAACTTCAGGAAGTTCTTATTAATGCATATTTAAGCGAAACAAGACTTCGATAAATCTAGAAGCTAAGTAGGTGTTGTCTTAACAATCCTTTAAGCGTAGTCCTTCCTAGGAAATTCCTGGAAGGATACTGATAATTGAGTTGCTCTACAAAGAAGTATCTACGGTATGTGTGATTTGCCGTATCGTATTCTCATACAGCAGTACTCAACTACCTTCTTTCCCTGCCGAGGCAGATAAAGGAAAAATTTTTACTGTCTTCGTTCTTTTCGTTAACAGAATGATAGAAAGAGTATATATAGTATCTCCTTAAGGAAGGAAATTAATCCAGGAACTCTTTAAATCTTCGTGATTTCCTCATAAATCGCGGAAGAGACAGAATTCCTGTTCGTCTGTAGGGTTTACGGAAGGAAGTAGATATTTCCTATGCCGCAATCATACCCAACGTCGATGAGATTCTTATAAGAAAAACTCCCAAAGCGCTTGCCTCTTCATAACGAGGGAAGAGCATGAATGAAGGAGTGTGTCCGCATTACTCAAAGAGGAGCTCGCGACTGACCTCTCTCTCTTAAGAAGATTTGGAATATTCTGGCGCCTGGCTCCTTGCGCCTAGCGCCTGGTGATCAGTTCCGCGCGCCTGGAATGTTCCGCACGCTAGAAAGGAGACTCGCTCCTGGAACGTTTCGCTTGTGTGGAAGGTCCCGTGCGCTCTGATAGTTCCGAGCGCCTACTAGACCCCTTTTAGAAAGAGCCTCTTGCCCGGAAACGTTCAATGGAAGGATCGTTCTGATTGCCACTGTACTATAAGGCTCCTTGCTCTAGCCGTCTGTTTTTCTGTTGCAATTTGCGCCAGGCTGGCGCTTCGTCTCTTTGAAGGAGGCGCCTTGCGCCAAGAAGAAATTTTCTAGAACGCGGCTCGCGCTCAGTTGCTAGAGCGCGGCTCGCATTTGGTTGTAGGAACGCGGCTCGCGCTAGTCTGTTTTCTGGAACGCGGCTCGCTGCTGGCTGTTGGAACGTGGCTCACGCTAGCTTGCTGGAACGCGGCTTCCTAAGTTCCTGGCTGGGCTCTTGCTCAGTGTTCTCTTAGTTTTCAGAGAACGCGCTAGATCATCACATATACATTCTTCGTCTTTTCGGATGTAAGATGAAGAGACGCACTTTTTTAAGGTTTTAAGGATGCCTTTTCAATGGCTATCCTTGGCAGTCTGGGACGCTCTACAGAACCTGCCGAGGGGACGCCTGACCGGTGGGGATTCTCTGAAACCCCCTTACGGCTTTTTTCGACATTCCTTCACCCCTGGCTTGGGAGCTTGAAAGAGGTCTAGGCCTGGGAGCGAGACAGAGCCGATCAGACGCACCCTCCACTGCAATGGGGTGGGGAACACTAGTATCACTTCTTACCCTTTCAATAGCTCGCATTTTGAGCCACAATCCTTGTCTTCAAATTGCAATTATGAATTTGAAGTTTCTGCGAAGTAAGAAGGTGATGACGGATGCAAACACTACTAGTACTGTTAATACTCTAATTGCTCGTTAGTACGAGTTTCTAAAAAACTTTTTTAAAAGAAACGTATCTAGTTACATGCTTTACTGACTCCCTAAAGTAGGAAGTCAGTATATTCCTCAATCAATTCTAACACTTATTACACATATTAATGAATAAATATTAATATTTCCCTTTCTTGCAAACTATGTGAGTGTCTACCGAAAATTTCGGTAGTTACACGTCATATATTCTTCTAAATTTTCGAAGCCAAATTCATTAAAAAGTTAATAAAAGCAAATGCCGAACCAAAGACCCAGTACTTCCCTGCAAAAGACAGCCCAGAAGATCGATGGCGATGAAAAACGAAAATCAAGTCAGGAGGTAGCAACAACATATGTTGACACTACCGCGACAGAGAAAATCTGATTCTAGAACGGGAACGGTTCCTATTCCTGCCACCCAGCGGCAGGGGGGTAGATCACCTGACCTACCTGCAGCGTGTGCCGCGAAATTCGAATTTCTGTCGGACGTCAGAGACATAAGCTAAGTATATATCTGCCGGGGAAGTTGCATGTACAAAAAATCTGGCCCAAGTGGGAATGGTTCCTGGCGCTAGCGCCACGGTAACGGGGTGGTGGTATCCTGAACTACTAATAGGTTACTAGCGTTTGCCGCGAGTTTTGAAAATTTCTGCCAGGTGGAACAGAGAATATAGCTATATATATACCTGCCAGGTAAGAGTCATAAACTACACACTTCGGCATTTACAGCATCACCCGAATGATTATGTTCACGAGGAACTTTAATCACTTCACCATCATTAGTAAATGCAATATGATGTGAACTCACTGCATTTTCCAATGTAATTTTTTTTTATTTTTTTATATATCTTGGTATCAACTTGACTGTCTTTCACAAATAAAAAAATCCATTGATTTTAAGCATAGGCTTGCCTTTTTCACTTAAAATGTATTCGGCCATCTTTGAAGGGCTGCAATATTGTGAGGAAATAAAGTTCTTGGTACTGGCTGGATGCCTTCGACAACGTTTATCATCATTTCAAACAATAATTCAAAATATCAAGTTGAATAATTGCCTATTAGAGTAATTTTCCAGTAATTTCCCGATAGCATTTGTTATAATTTCAAACAATTCAAATAACTTTCACTTCGAACAATTGCCTATTAAGAGTAATTTTCTTTTGAACAATTTTCTGTTCGAATAGTTGTTTTTCAATAAATTGTTTTCTAATATTTTTTTTGAATAATTTTCAGGAGACGAGCTGATATGCCACAACATTCCTTCTGCCCAAAATGTATCTTGCTAACAGATCAACAGCATGCAAACTGAGATAATTTTTCCCTTTAGGGTTATACTTACTTGATTTTACATTTACATATAAACTATTCCTATAATTTTTGTTCAAGTTTACAAGTACTTCTTATATTTGCTTTATATGCTATTAATCCTTTCTGATGACAGTGAACTTAATCCTAGTCCACAGAATTAACTATGGACATATATTTTACATAGCAGTCTATGGACTACATGAGAATACAGAGGACCAGGATGTGCTGCTGTCAATTTTCATATACATTTTTGTTCTGAAACTCTCATGTCTGATTTGTGACACATTATTATTATTAATAGGGCTTAGTTTTTCCAGACCTCCGAGTCTAAAGTAGACTCTTCTCAGGCTGGTGATTTGTGACACAATCCACAACAGTTGATTCAAGAGTTTTGAAAGCTCATTTTTACTAAGGCACAATGCTATTCCAAGGGCCCATGGATTGGCTCTGTGTATTTGAAAGGGTTTCTTAACAACACAACTGGCCACTTTTATGAGTGTTGGAGCATCAAGGTACCAAAGGTGGTTAGTCCTGTGTAGACTAATATAATTCTTTTCCTAGTTACAGCAACGCAGATTGGATTACTCTTTATGGCTGCTTGCTTACAAAAATGTGCAGTTCAAAACAGGGTTGGGGCCAATATGAATGGAATTGGAATTGATGCTAAAATTGCATGAATTGGAATTGAAAAATGAAATTTTGAAATAATTAAAAAATTATCATGAATTGATGGTAAAATGCAATGAACTTATATGAATTGATGACAAAATGCTGCAAATTGATATGAAATGATCGATACACACTTATATGTGTAACATATCTTGTGTGTGTTATAAGCTGGACCTTTATACACCATCTCATTAAAGCTAAATAAGATGAATTAAATCTAGCATTCTTGACCATGACATGTTATGAATAAATATATGTATCTTCATATACATAGAATTAGGCTATAAAGAACAGAACATATGAATTATGGGCTATTATGAAAATTTTCCAAGCTTTCAAATTCTATTGTTTTACTTGCCCTATCCTGTCAGCTACTATGATGTTTGGCAACCATATTCATATGATCAGAATCTGGACCTGTCACAGACCCACATACAACATTCACATTCCTATAAAATCTAATTCCCTGAATTGATAGAAAGCATAGTTGGAGTTACAGATCAAAGAGAAATGGCATTACCCATCCAGTTACTAAAAGGGGAAGCAAACAAACAAAAAAACATACTCCCACCTTTAAATAAGTCTTACAAAACCTATATTCGTCTTTAGTGTTTCTAAAAAATAACAAGCTCTCTTCACTTAGAATCAATTTCCGCGCATGATTCATTTAAAGACTATTGATTCTGCATGTTAGTTCTAATTCGCAATCAAACATATGATCCTTCCCTCAGCAGTACACGCATCTCATAGGGTCAATAAAACTGGAATAATACCTTAGAGGTTCTTACTGATCAATGTTCAAAATAAAATTAAAAAGAAAATCTAACATATAACAACAGAAAACTGATTACATTAACAATCTACATCCTGCTGAAACTGGCAAAACAAGTGACTCATTAGTCTTTCTTCAACTGCCTTGGAGAGCAGACATTTGCTTTGCTCTCCACCTACCCAAGCCGGTTTTTTACCTTAGCCTCAGCCTTCCAGGGTTCCCATGTTCACACTTCCTTGCTTCACCTATGGCAGATGCAACTTACAGTAGATCTGCTTCCAAGCCTATTCCTGCTGCATATTAATCAGCTCTTTTATGTATAATGCTGCCCCATCTCTCTCTGGGGTAATATTGCCCCTTCAGGGAGGATGGGGCCTGCTCCATTTCTTTCTTTGTTAGCGAGTTTATAATTTGATATATTGTTTGGGATATACTGAAATATTTGTCTATGTTAAGATACAATATGTTTTATTTTTTCAATAATATATTTACTTAAATATTCTATATAGCAATAAATAAGGTAGTTTAACCAAACTGGTATCTACATACCTTTTATGCACTGGATCTGTTGATCAGCTGTTAATTTTCCACGAAGCAATCCTGATTCTTTCAGGGTCTTTAACTGTTTCTTGATATTGTCCAAAGCTGCAGAAATCTGAAGAGAAAATACCTTGCAAACAAACTTCATCCAAAAATACAAATTACAGTTACATTGTTTTTATACCAAAGTGACTGATTTGGAGGCACAAGACCAGTTTTGTCACTGTTAATGGTTATGTTTGAAGGAATGACTACAATAGCCTTTACCTACCTCCCTCTACCATGATAATAAACATCATGAACATTTTTAACAAAAGGGACTGTCCCTTAATGGGCTTATATTTAAATGATTTTTCTTAATTTTTCTGTCTTGAGCACTTTCTACCTGAATTTTCATCTGATCAGTTCCTTCAAGCCCCTTTTCCATAATTTCCTCAATTTCTCTACAAGTCTTCCTCCAACTACACTAACATATCTACTTTACTAACTGTTCTTCATCCCTTCTCATCAAGTATCCAAACCATCTCAATCTTTGGAGTCCAGGTCCATTTTCCAGCCACTGGACACCACCTCGCTCTGCCACTTCCACTGTTGCGACATGATTTTCCCTCTGCACTCTGGCCATAATTGTTAACATTATCATAGTCACCCTCTTTCAAAATCTCCTCATTACTTTGCTAGTGTCTGCTTCTGAGGCACAGGGTAGTGTGAGCCTTATTCACAATCACTCACTCCAACCAGGATGTTGCTACTTTTTTATCTGATCATCTGCTTGATACTACTTCAGAGTGCAGTGTGTCACCAAAGTAACATAAATCCCTTCAGCTCCTCTTCTATCTAGCCTTCTACCACAACATCATTCCCCATCTCTCTCTGTTCCTATTCATTTTTGGTACTCAAGATAGTGCTGGAATATCATTCCTCCTAAAAAATATAACATGGGTTTGACTTCATACAGTTGTGAATAGCTCCAATACCTTTTGGAAGGTTATGGATAAATACTGTAAGTACTTACTTGATCTTGGTTGGCATCGTATATGCGCACTTGGTATCCAACACTGGCAAACAGCATTGCCCAACTCTGTCCAATGAATCCACTGCCCAAAAACAAACAAAATAAATCAAAACATACAATCCAAAATAAACACATTATAGAAAATGACATGTTTATGAGAAAATTAGATCATATATAATACTTACCAAGTAATTACTTGGCTAACGATTATGCTCACGCAGCATCCTGAACTCAAAATTCACGGTAACACGGCTGTTGCCAACTACTACCCATCCAATGAACTGGTGGGCACTCCAGGTATAATGTTACCCCCCAGGCTCCCCAAAAACTCAACATCCTTACAAAGCGAAGAGACAGAAGAGAGTCTCTCTCTCCTATGCTGCTTCCCCCAATACCATGCTAGCCACTGCCAAAGGATGAGGGTACTGCAGTTTTCCAATACTGTTTCCTCTTCTTTCAAGTAAGATGTGAAAATTGTATTGCACCTGCAATAAGTTACGAAGAATAGCCGAGAGGGATAAATTATTTAAAGGTGAGAGATGTTTCCGTTGCTCTGACTTCATGAATTCAACTTTGATCAAGGGAAAGTGTTTTCCTAAATCCGGGAATGAGCTTCAGAGATCAGGTCTCTGATAAAGAATGAAAGGGCATTCTTAGAAATAGGGAGAGAAGGATTCTTGATAAAACACCAGAGGTTACAAGAAGGTCCTCTGATTTTCTTGGTCCTATGTAGATAGTACTTCAGGGCTCTAACAGGCCAAATAACCCTTTCTTCTTCGTCAGGACCCAGGATATTCAATAAATTCTAGATATGGAAGGAGCAAGACCATGGCTAGCCAAATAATCATTCTTAGCCAAGAACCCCCATGTGAAATGGCAGACTGCATCGTCTTGGGAGAAGCCTATTCTCTCGTTGATCGCATATATTTCACTTATGCGTTTAGCCATAGCCAGGGCTACTAGGAAAAGGGTCTTCCTAAAAGGTTCTTGAGAGAAGCAGAACTGAGAGACTCGAAAGGACGGCCCATAAGCCACTTGTAATGATAGCTATAAGAAATAATAGTAGATAGGGTAGCATAAAAACAAAGGAGAGAGAATAATCAAAGTACAGTAAAATAACAAGAAAGAGAAAGAGAGAGAGAATTGAGCTTCGGTGTGTGAGTCAGAATATGATCAACAAGTCTAGACTTAAGAAAACCTTAGTCACAGGAAGCTGGACCATAACACCATCGCAACTAAAATCTTAAGACCGTCATAAAAACTTTGACCTGTGACCTCGCACCAGACTTACTCAGCTCTATCGATAATGAAGCTCCACCACCAGGAGGAGGTATTAACATGTTAAATTATTGACTCCGCATGGAAGAGGAGGAATCAACATGTTAACCCCACCTAAAAGATGATGGGGAAAGATAAGGGAAAGACCGCTCCACAAATCCAGAATCCAGAATCCAGTTGGGCGGAGAACTAGAACCTAAACCACCTGAGGAGGTTGGGCCGAATTTGAACAGAGGGTGACTGAATTTCAGAACGCCAGAAGAAGAGAGAGGGGACTGGCAGCCGTCGTACAGTAAAGAAGCATGCACTATGCCGGTGGTCCAAACCAAATTCTCACTTTATAAATTTTGTAGTTGTGACTTGTATTCTTTGCAACAGTAAGAAAAAAAACTCTGCCGTTTGTCTCATTCAAACTTCTCCTGAGAGACTAAGACTATTAAGATTACTAATCCAGAACTAACATTAAGAAGAAGCATAAAATTAAACATAGAACCAGACACCAGAACAATCATCAAAAAGAAAGAAGCAGGTAAGAGAACATACATTAGAACACTCTACTTTAAAAAAAAAGAGTAAAACATAAAATGGTGCCAGCTATTGTGGAATCCAGGAGACGTAATGTGCAGTGAAGATAGTTAAAATAGACACATTTAGAGTTACAACAGTGACACCAATCGACAAACAGAACTTAGAATTAATAACAACGGTGAAGAATAATAGTGATCAATAAAATCCTGCTTGAAGACGTCAATGAAAAGTGCAATCATAAACCTTATACAACAGCATGAAAAGTTTTGTTTTTCCCCTCGAAGAAAAGAAACAACCAGATGTAGGCTGTTATGAAACGAAGGCATAATAAGTGCGCGAAGAAGACATAACATAATCGAGCCAGGAAACAGATTTCTATAAATACTAATCTGTTAAAAACGGACGAGTGCATTACAGAGGAACGAAAAACATTCCCGTTAAAGAATCAATGTTACTGAAGAATTTTCGACAAGGACGAATCTTTGCCGAACAACGAAACAAGAAAATGGCCTCAGTCAAGATTGATTTTGAAACACAACAGGCAAATCTGAGTGCCGACAACGAAGGAAATGATATTGGAATCAAAGGAAATAGAACGACAATAACATACACAAGTGTGCTGAAGCTTAATTCTCTCAACGTTACACAATCTTTTCTACAAGGATGAATCTTTGCCGAACAACGAAACGAGAAAACAGCGTCAGTCAAGATTGATTTTGAAATACAACAGGTGAATTTGAGTGCCGACAATGAAGGAAGTGATATCGGAATCAAAGCAAATAGAACGACAATAACATACGTATGTGTGCTGAAGCTGAATTTTTTTATTCTCTCTCTATAAAAGTGTGTGAAAAGATTGTGTATTCTTTCTCTTAGAAAATATAAAACTTTTTTTTAATTCTCTCTCAATAAGGGTATAAAGATTTAAAAAAAAAAATTTTTTTGGATGATTTGATAGCTAGGAAAATCATAGTAAGTATTTTTTTAACACTCGGTTGGTGATATATGATTTTGAATACTTATGTATTTGTTTCCCATTTATTTGAATAATTTCCTTTAACAGGTTGTGGAGTTTGAATTCAATTTAACAAATTTTTTTTGTTATATACTTTTATACCTTTGAATTAACAGAGCATGAGAATTTTTTTTAGGTACTGTTGTGCATAGTGAACCATACATATAATTTTTCTTTGTTTATTGTGTTGCGTATCACTTTGTTTGAATAATTGTAGTGATACTTTTGTGCCCAATTTCACATATGAATTTTTATGCTGTTGTGTAATGATGAGTAGCATATGTGAATAATTTTTTGGGGGAAATGCATAAAATCTTTTAATGAATTACTTGACACTGTTAGAGATCACTCATACAATTTAAGACCAACAACAGACAGACGCAGTAGAATCCCAGTTCCAATTTCACAAACTGTGGTGATTCAGGGAAATACTAATCCTAATAACACAAATAACAATAATCATAATAGGGCCAATAATACTAATAATATAATTTCTAATGGTATTAACAAGTTTCAAAACAGAAGAATGAATCAAGAGGCTGTAATAGCCACAAGCCATACGTTTCTGTGGATAAGTTGAAGCTTCCCATCCAGACAAAAGTAAACTACAAGCATATGAGTACCGTTAATCGTTGGTTAGCTGATGCTGACAGCTGAATATCTTCAGGGGGAATAACAGATGAAAAAGCTAAAATTAATGAAGCCTTGCTTCTCGTTATTTCAGAACACTGTGGTGCACATAAAACTGAATTCTGGTAGTTTCAGCAAATTAACTAAATATGATGAATTCAAAACAATTTGTTTTGATGCTCTGGGAACCCGCCCGTGAGTAAAGAGGATACCTTATATAATATTACTAAGTTCCTACAAATCCCCCCAATATGAATTCATGGCAGAGCTCTATGCAAAGGCTGAAAATGCCCATAGACAAAATAATAGAAGACTTGAAGTCAATAACATCACCATTGGGGATAAGACAGTTTGGTGATGATGAAAGGGAGTTAGATAATGTAAGATACGTCTTAAACTACTTGGCATATGGAACCATATATAACGCTCAAAGAGAAAATGAAAAGAAAGCCTTTCGAAAAATTAAAAATTGATCCCAAGAGTAATGGCCTTCAAACATTAAAAACAATGAAACAAGAAATACAGAAGGCAGAGATAGATTTTTCTAAGTTATTTGCAAGAGTAATAGAAAAACAAAATGAATGGAAAGGCAGAAATAATAACCATTCAAATGGAATTAATTACAATGCCAGACAAGCCAGGAATAGATGTACTCCTTTTAAAGGGAAATATGCCCAAAATCATAACAGAAAATGGAATCCTAACCAGAAAGGAAGACAGAATTATCCAAGAAATGGTCCCCCCATGACATATAAGCCTGGTCAATCTTCAAACACAAATAATTCAAGTCAAGGGAACTATTCAGCACGACCAAAGGCAGCATGCGAAAATTGAGGGTATACAAATCATTCCACTAATGAATGGAGAAAGCCTAGAAGCTGTGGAATTTGCAAGAAGATTGGGCATTTAACTAAAAGCTGTTGGTTCAATAATAAGGGAACCAATAAGGAAGTAATAGAAGTAAGTAACAGCCACCCAAATCCAAATAACTCTTCAAGCCAGTGACAATTAACCCCTTCACAGAAGAAAGAAAATAATTCCCTTCAAGATGATAGAAGAAAAAAAGAAGAAATAGCTAGTTAGTGTGGAAAATGTTATTGTTATAATACAATTAAGTTTGTTCATACTTACCTGGCAGATATATATATAGCTGTATTTTCTGACGTCCGACAGAATTTCAAAACTCGCGGCACACGTAGTGGGCGGCCAGGTGGTAGTACCCATTCCCGCCGCTGGGAGGCGGATATCAGGAACCATTCCCATTTTCTGTTCATATTTTATTCATGACCCTTGTCTCCTGAGGGGAGGAGGGTGGGCACTCTAATTATATATATCTGCCAGGTAAGTATGAACAAAATGATATTGTTAAACTACAATAAAGTTTTGTACATACTTACCTGGCAGATATATACTTAGCTTTAGTCTCCGACGTTCCGACAGAATTTCAAATCTCGCGGCACACGCGACAGGTAGGTCAGGTGGTCTACCTTACCCGCCGCTGGGTGGCGGGCGTATGAACCAATCCATCTCTCCAGCCAGATTTTTTTCTTTCACCTGTCTCCTGAGGGGAGGCTGGGTGGGCCATTAGACGTATATATCTGCCAGGTAAGTATGTACAAAACTTTATTGTAGTTTAACAATATCATTTTTGTACATGAACTTCCCTGCCAGATATATACTTAGCTGATTGGCACCCTTGGTGGAGGGTAAGAGACAGCTAAAGTAATAAGGAGAGATAAGAAACAACTGATGTTGTAGGATATAATTAACCCTTGGTTCTTACTGTTCAGGCAGAAGACTTCATTGAATACTGTCTCTGAGTCTGCGTTGCCTGGAGAGCTACAGCTAGGACGTGACCTGATGCTGAAAGACTCTCGGATCTACCACTGGGATATATGATCCCTTTGTGTGGTAGAATCCAAGTCGGATCCTGTTAAAGGGAGTTCGTCCCTATCTTAACAGGTCCTAACCACTACTACTGCAAGGAGCCACACTCATCAGACCACCTACCCAAACTACTAAAGGTTAGTATTACGACCTAAAGAGATGCCTTCATGCATCCTCTTTAAGGCAACCAACAACAACAAATACAAGGGGGAAAAATTTATACTACCTAAACAGGATGAGTTCCAGCTCCCTGCCCAGCACTGAATCCGCATACGTACGGGCCCAAGGCGAAGCATTTTTCGTAAGTGATTCTCACATCACGTAAGTATTGGTTCGCGAACACTGACTGACATCTCCAGAACGTTGTCTCCATCAGATTTCGCACGGACATATTCTTGTTGAAAGCAAGAGAAGTTGCTATGGCTCTTACTTCGTGTGCTTTCACTTTAAGAAGCCTAAGATGTTCTTCTCTGCAGGATCCGTGTGCTTCTTTGATGAGGCTTCTCAAGAAGAAGGACAATGCGTTCTTCGACAATGGACGAGTAGGCTCTTTTACTGAACACCACAGGACCTCTCGGTTGGCTTTCAGTTGCTCTTTCTTCTAAGGTAGTATTTCACCATTCTCACTGGGCAAAGAGTTCTCTCGGGTTCTTCTCCTACCAAAGAAGATAACCCACGAATCTCGAAGTTCTTGGGCCATGGACTTGATGGGTTCTCATTCTTTGCAAGAAAACCAGGAAGGAAAGAGCAAATGAGAGAGTCCTCCTTAAAACCCACATTACCATCAATCGCCTAAGGCTCACTCACTCTTCTGGCGGAAGCTAGAGCCATCAAAACAGAGTCTTCCTGTAAGGTCTCTGAATGAGGCTGAATTAGGGGGTTCAAACCTAGAGGACCAGAAGGAATTGAAGGACTACATCCAAATTCCAGCTAGGTGTCTTAGGAGACTGCATTTTCGTTGTATCAAAAAGACCTAATAAGGTCCTGTAGGTCCTTATCTTCCGATAAGTTGAGGCCCCTGTGCCTGAAGACATTCGCCAACATACTACGATAGCCTTTAATCGTCGAAACGACTAAGCACATTCTTGTCTTAAGAATAAAAGAAGTCTGCAATTTGATTCCACAGAGGTACTGGAAGAGGAAACGTTATTCCTCTTGCACCATCTTCTGAAGACATCCCACTTCGACTGGTACACTCGTAAGGTGGAAGACCTCCTCGCTCTAGCGATTGCCTTAGCAGCTGCTGACGAAAGCCTTTCGCTCTGACCAGTTTCTGGACAGTCTGAAGCCAGTCAGACTGAGAGCGGGGAGGTTTTTGTGGTACCTGTCGAAGTGGGGCTGTCTGAGTAGATCGCTCCTTAGAGGAAGCGATCTTGGAAAATCCACTAGCCATTCCAGCACCTCTGTGAACCAATCTTGTGCTGGCCAAAAGGGAGCTATCAAAGTCATCCTCGCGGAATCTGACTCTGCGAACTTTTTTAAAGTCAACCCAGAATCTTGAAGGGGGAAACGCGTATACATCGAGTCCTTTCCAATCGAGTAGGAGAGCGTCTATCCCTATTGCTCCTGGACCCGAGATGGTCGAGCAATACAGATCCAGTCTTTTGTTCTTTGAAGTTGCAAACAGGTCTAAGCGACGGCCTGGTCCCCACAACTTCCAAAGGCTCTGGCAAACATCTTGGTGCAGAGTCCACTCTGTGGGAAGGACCTGATCTTTCCTGCTGAGGAGATCTGCCCTTACATTCCTTTCTCTGTACGAATCTGTGAGAAGTTTTATCCCCCTTTCTTCTGTCCACAGAAGAAGATCTCTTGCTGTTTCGTACAGAGAGAAGGAATGCGTCCCCCCCTGTTTCCTGATGTATGCCAGAGCCGTGGTGTTGTCCGAGTTTATTTGCACAACTGCTCCTGTCACATCTGACTCGAACTCCTTCAGAGCAAGCCACACGGCTATTAGTTCTTTCCTGTTGATGTGCCAGGACGACTGGTCCCCACCCAGGTTCCTGACACCTCCTTGGTTCCCAGAGTCGCCCCCAAGCCTGTTTCCGACGCATCGGAGAACAACACCTAGGCTGGGGTTCTGGTGGATTGAAGAGGCAGTCCCTGCGAGAACTTGTTGGGGATCCGCCCACCATGCTAACTCCTTCTTGATTTGAAGAGAAATTGACAGGGAGAACTTCAAATCCTGAGAAGGACGACTCCAATTCTTCCGATGAAGAAAAGAATTGGATGATCGGTCTCAGGTGCAACCTTCCTAGGGAAACAAATTGCTCCAGTGAGGAGAGCGTCCCCAGCAGACTCATCCACTCCCTCACTGTGCATACTTCTTTCCCTAAGAAGGTTGTTACTTTTTCTTTTCGAGTCCCCGGGCTATCCTCTCCTGTGACGGAAAAGCCCGAAAACTCAGAGAGTTCATCTGGATCCCCAGATAAACGCACTCTTGAGCGGGAATCAGACTTGACTTCTGCAGATTGACCAGAAGTCCTAAGGAATAAGTCAAATCAGGGTTTTCTTCAAGTCCTTCAGACAAAGATCTCTGGAACTGGCCCTTATAAGCCAATCGTCGAGATAGAGCGAAATCCTCACCCCGTTCTAGGTGAAGCCATTGTGCCACATTCCTCATGATGGCCGTAAAGACTTGGGGGGCCGTGTGGAGAGGCCAAAACACAGGGCCCCCTGAATTGGAAGATTCTTCCCCCCATCATGAATCTTAGAAACTTCCTCGAGGAAGGATGGATTGGTACGTGGAAGTAAGACGTCCTGTAAGTCCAAGGGACACCATCCAGTCCCCTGGACGGAGTGCTGCTAACACAGAGGCAGTGGTCTCCATCTTGAACTTCTTCTTTTCGACGAAGAAGTTCAGGGCGCTTACATCCAACACCGGTCTCCATCCCCCTGAGGATTTCGGAACTAGGAACAGGCGGTTGTAAAAGCCTGCCGAAAGATGATCTGCCACTAGTTCGATCGCCTCCTTTTCCAGCATCTGATCTACCGCTAGTCGGAGGGCTTGATTCATGATGGGGTCCCTGTATCTGGCCGTCAACTCCCTCGGGGTATTCGTCAAGGAGGCCTCGAAGAGAACGGGATGAGATAGCCCTTCCTCAAAATTGACAGGGTCCAGGCATCTCTGCGTCTTTCTGGGCCCAGACTTCTGCAAACTGTAAAAGCCTGGCGCCTACAGTTGTCTGAAGGACTTGAGTCTTACTTGGGAGGTTTGATTGACTTCGTAAAAGTCCTCCCTCTTCTGTTTGGTTTCCGACCTCTGAACGAAGAGGATCTAGAGGTAGAAGCCCCTCGAAAGGGTTCCTGAGAGGTCGGCTTAGGTTTCTTTCGTCTTAGTCTGAAGGTAGGGCGCGGCTTCCTTGCAGACTGCGCTAGAAGGTCCTGCGTAGCTTTGGCAGAGAGAGCCTTCGAAATGTCTTGAACCAGGTGTTTAGGAAACAGCTGCGTAGAGAGAGGGGCAAAAAGCAAGACGATCTCTGAGCATGTGAGACAGACTTTGTTAAAAATGAGCAAAAATACTGATCTTTTCTTCAAGAACCCTGCTCCAAACAGTGAAGCTATTTCGCTGGCCCCATCCCTCACCGATTTATCCATACAGGATAAGACACAATTCAAATCCTCCGGAGAAAACGTGTCCGGTCCTTGAGTTTTCTTGGCTAGACTCCGAGGGACCAATCGAGAAAGTTGAAAACTTCCAAGACTCTAAAAATGCCTTTTTAGAATGTGATCTATTTCATTCATTGCCCTACGTAGTTTTGGCCGAATTCAAAGCTGATCTTCTAGTGGCGTCTACTAGTGCCGAAAAATCTGCGTCAGCTGAAGACGGAAGGCCCAGTCCCAAGGGTTCTCCTGTCCTCATACCAAAATCCTGTCCGTCCTGAAAGCTTCGACGGAGGGAAGGCAAACATAGTTTTCCCCGCTTCTTCTTTAGTACGCATCCATGAACCGAAACTCTTGAGCGCTTTCTTCATAGAAAGAGTCGGTTTCATTCTCACACACGAAGATCCTTTCGTTGCTTTCGCTGTGGAGAACAACGAGTGTGGAGAAGGAGGAGCAGTAGGGCTCAAAGACTCTCCGAACTCCTGAAGGAGAAGCTCTGTGAGCTTCTTGTACGAAGAAAACTGTTGCCGATGTATTAGGTTTCTTCCTCAGAGGCTTCCTGGTCTTTCTTGAAGAGGAGAACGGGGATGAGGATCCTTATGAGAATCCTTAGATGAGTTTCCTAGCTGGGGTACAGTGCAATGAAGGAGACAAACGTCTTGAATGAGGAGAAGATTCCAAAGTAGAGAGGCGTACAGGAGAACGACGAAGTCGTAAAAGAAGGACGCTTATCCGAAATTTCTTGTCTAAACTCGCCTTCCTTCCTAAATGCAGACAAACTCTTAACAGCAAAAGAGGAAGGACTCCTTTCCTAGAAAGACCACGTCTATCCCTAGGGGGGAAACTACGAGAGGGAGAGCGCCTACTAAAATCCTGGCGCCGATCGTGAGGAGCGGCTACCACGCCGAGCGCCTATCTGTCACAGGGCGCTTAGGGGGAATCCTGGCGCTACCAAGCGGCGACGTTGCTCAAAATAGGGTTGCTAAAAATATCCAGGAGCAGGGCGCTTGAGAGGCTCTTGATGCCTACGAAGCGGAGAGCGGCTGCTATGCTCCCGAGCGCTTAAACGGAACAGGGCGTTCGGCGAGATCTTGGTCCTTACCAAGGGGAGAACGTCTGTAAGGCTCCGAGCGCCTAACAGAAGCAGGGCGCTTGAGGCGTTCCTGACTTCTAGCAAGAGGAGACCGATCAGGAGTAGGGAGTCTCGAGAACGAAGAGCGCCTACTAGGAGAACGAAGCAACGAGGATCAAGGCGTCTTTCTCCAGGAGAACAGCTACTAAAAGAAGGACGCTTACCATGGAGCAGGGCTCCTACTAGACTCTTGATGTCTTACATGGGAGGAGCGAACTCCATGCGATGAGCGCCTACCAGTCACGTTTATCCGACGCCCGACGACAGTAGTCGGAAGGAGAAGTGCGCCTACTTTCAGAAGGGCAATCCCTAGGTTCTCTGAGAAGGCGAGGAGAAGAAAGATGAGACGGAGACGACGAAATAAGTCTTCTATGACCTGAGCGACTCTCTCTTCTTCCGCCCGAACTCTAGAAGAAGGAGAAACAGAAGGGGCTGAGCGTCTACCCGAGGTCAGGAATCCGATCTGGGGAAATATCTTCATAGTCCAAGGAGCGCCTATCCTCGAATGTCGTCTCCGACAACCTCCCCGAGCGGGAGTGGTGTTCCTCTCGTGAAATGTTACGATGTGTAGAAGTATCCTCAAAATAAGAAGGAGATCGCCGATTACAAGGAGAGCGCTCTTCCGACGAAACGCGCCTCGATCTCTTGATAGGGAGAGACAAATCCTTCCTTCTACGCGATCTCGATGCCAAGGAGTCCGCCAAGGCTGTGATCTGAGCTTGTAGGCCCGCTAGCACTCGAGAAGGAGAGTCCCCAGGATCTTCTTCCGAAGCAAGCTCAGCGCGAGGAGCGGGAGAAGGAGGGCGATCACTGGCTCTCCTATGCTTCTTTGCTTGCAAGGAAGCTACATCAGAAAAGTCTTCTGTGTTGGACGCTAACGTACTGAAGGGAGCCTCCGCAGCCCTCTTCAACGGGCGTGACGCCTCCTTAGAGCTCCAACACGCTTCGGCGAAGGAGAAGAGGATGACGAAAAACACTGACGAAGAATATTCTTCTTCTTACGATCCAAGGCGGCCTGGGAGCGAACTTCAGGATCTGCCGAGGGGACGCCTGACTGGTGGGGCTCTCCCTAGCCCTCCTGCGGCTTTCGACTTTCCTCCTCCACTGGAACTGGGAGTCTGGAAGAGGTCTAGGCCTGGAGGCACTAAGGAGCCAGTCAGACGCACCCTCCACATCACTGGGTACACTGCACTTATCATCACTGGGACACTCTTACCTTGATCAGATAAAAAAAAACGAAGATTCTTGTCTTCTTTAGAACACAAGGAACAAGCTTTTGAGGCCGCCGCCTCCGAAGACGAATCTACAGCTTCGGTGCGGGGAGCAGGAGCTGAGACCTGGGAGGAAGGTTTCTAAAACTACATTAATGTAGTTTCATTCTCACTCATTCTCGACCTGCTCGAACTCCTTGAAGAAGCTTTACGTACCCTATCCCTTTCAAGTTTCCTAATATAAGAGAAAGAGCCTTATATTCATCTTCGTTCAAACCTCACACTCTTGACACGGGTTACTAACTTAGGAACATTCATTCCCCCTACATTTAACACAGAAAGTGTGAGGGTCAACCGCAGCTTTCGGTAACCTCACCTTACATCCATCGGTCAAACATACTCTAAACAAAACCGAGTTTTGGAAACAGAATCAAAATCAGACATTCTACAGGAAAATCCAGCGCAAAGTCAATAACGGTCCACAATCCAGCGTATGCCAAGCCAAACTAGAGCGAATACGTCACCAAATGTCCAAATCAATCTCCAGGCAAGCGACGAAATGAAGAATATATCGGAATGAAACGACAACAGTTGTTATCGCTTCAGCGACAGAAAAAAATCTGGCTGGAGAGATGGATTGGTTCATACGCCCGCCACCCAGCGGCGGGTAACGTAGACCACCTGACCTACCTGTCGCGTGTGCCGCGAGATTTGAAATTCTGTCGGAACGTCGGAGACTAAAGCTAAGTATATATCTGGCAGGGAAGTTCATGTACAAAACTTAATTGTATTATAACAATAACATTTTGTTCATGAAACTTACCTGTCAGATATATATATAGCTGAATCCCACCTTCGGATGGTGGGTAGAGACAGAATAGGATTTTTAGGAAACTTAAATTAAGTAAAAGATTTACTTCTTGGTTCCTTACCTGATAGCAAAGTAGACTCTGTGATTACTGTCACTTAAGCCTGCTTCTGCTTTTATCAGAGTTGCCAGCCAGGTGTGGACCTGTAGTGCTGGTGCACTGGATGCTCTGTCAACGGGGACGTGACCTCAATGTGACAAGACCATCTAGCCAAACATATGGCAGTAACACAGCAACCGACCACCACCTGACCAACTAACCAAAAAACCCCTGACAGTTAAACTAAAGAATGGGAGATTTCCATAGAAGATTCTCACCATCAACCCAAAAACCACAATAAAAAACTAACCTAAACTAAGCTAAGGGATAAGGGAGAGAGCTACCTTCAGCCCCCAACAAAACTGTGTCTGCCGAAATGTAAGGCCCCAAAGAACTACAGTCTCGTAAATCGTTCTCACATCCCGGAGGAATGTGAGGCGAATACGGAATTGCTCCTCCAAAAGGTGCTATCAAGGATATCTTTGATAGACATATTCCTTTGGAAGGCAGAGAAGTATTCTACGGCTCTGACTTCGTGAGCTTTTCACTTTAAAGAGGCTCAAATATTTCAGTTCTTCTGGCAAAGATGAATGAGCCTCTTTAATGACGTCCCTCAAGAAGAAAGCCACAGCTTCTTCGACAACGGCAAATCTGGTCTCTCACCGAGCACCAGAGATTACCTAAGGGACCTCTTATCTCTTTAGTTCTATTAACATAGAACTTGAGAGCCCTGACAGGGCACAGGGCTCTCTCTGGTTCTTGACCCACGAGACCCGACATACCTTTGATTTCAAAGCTCCTCGGCAAGGATTAGACGGGTTCTCGTTTTTTGCCAAGAAAGACTGGCTCAACGAGCAGACAGCGTTGTCCCCTTGAAGCCCACTAGGCTACTGAACGCTTGGATTTCACTAACTCTCTTCGCCGTCGCCAGAGAAGCTAGGAAAAGCGCTTTCCTCGTCAAGTCCCTTAGAGAAGCTTCATGGAGAGGCTCAAAGGGACTTAGCATTAGATGTTTCAAAACCACATCGAGATTCCATGAGGGTGGTCTTGCCTGTGGAATCTTGGAAGTTTCGAACGACCTTAAGAGATCGTGTAGATCCTTATTGTCGGAGAGGTCCAGTCCTCTGTGGCGAAAAACGGCAGACAACATACTCCTATAACCTTTAATTGTAGGAACTGCCAATTTCAGCACATTTCTTAAATAGAGTAAGAAATCTGCTATCTGGTTCACAGAGGTCGTGGAAGAGGAAATTCCTTCCTTTTTGCACCATGCCCTGAAGGAGGCCCACTTAGACTGGTAGACAGCTCTTGAAGAGGCTCTTCGAGCATTAGCGATTGCTCTCGCAGCTGCCTTTGAAAAGCCTCTCGCTCTGGCCAACTTTTCGATAGTCTGAACGGAGTCAGAGCCAGAGCGGAGAGGTTTTGGTGATACCTTTTGAAGTGAGGCTGTCTGAGTAGATCTCTCCTCCAGGGCAACGTTCTTGGGAAGTCCACAAGGAAAGTCATGACCTCTGTGACAGTTTGTCTTCGAAGAACTGCAGCGACAGGAATATCGCTGCCAGTTCCTTTACATTGATGTGCCAGGCTACCTGTTCCCCTCTCCAGGAGCCTGACACTTCCTCCCCCCCTAGTGTTGCTCCCCAACCGGAAATGGAAGCGTCTGAGAACAACACTAGGTCGGGGCTCAGAAGATTTAGGGAGAAGCCCTCTCGCAACTTCTGAGGGTCGAGCCACCATCTTAAGTGGTCTTTTACTTTGTTTGAGATCCTTAGGATCGCATTCAGGTCCTCCTTCGACTTCCATTCTTCCGCAAGGAAAAATTGAAGAGGCCTGAGGTGCAGTCTTCCCAGCGAGACAAACTTTTCCAGCGAGGAAATGGTGCCCAGCAGACTCATCCACTCCCTCGCCGAACAAGCTTCTCTCCCTAGGAAGGCTGCGACTTTCTCTAAACCCAGCCGCTGACGTTCCTGGGATGGAAACGCCCGAAAAGCCACTGAATCCATCTGAATCCCCAGATACACGATGGACTGTGTCGGGGTCAGATGCGACTTTTCGGAGTTGACCAAAAGACCCAGAGATTTTGCTAGGGCTAACGTCAACTGAAGGTCCTTCAGACATTTTCGTCTCGACGACGCTCTGATCAGCCAATCGTCGAGGTAGAGGGATATCCTGATCCCTGAAGAATGGAGCCACTTCGCTACATTCCTCATTATCATTGTAAAAACCATCGGGGCCGTGCTGAGACCGAAACAAAGGGCTCTGAATTGCCAAACCCTGTTGTCTAAGACGAATCTCAGGTACTTCCTTGAAAGAGGGTGGACGGGGACGTGAAAGTACGCGTCCTGTAGGTCCAGAGACACCATCCAGTCGCCAGGTCTCAAGGCTCCTAGCACCGACTGAGGCGTCTCCATTTTGAACTTGATCTTCTCCACAAAAAGATTGAGCCTGCTCACATCCAGGACTGGGCACCAACCCGACGACTGCTTCGGTACCAGGAAAATCCTGTTGTAGAAGCCCGGTGACCCCAGGTCCAAGACTTGCTCCACCGCTCTTTTTTCGACCATCTGGTCTAAAAGATCGAAAAGGATACTTTTCTTCTCTCCCTGATAAGACGGAGAGAGGTCTCTGGGAGTTGATGTTAAAGGAGGAGGATGTAAAAAGGGGATCTTGTTAACCCCTGCTCTTTACGATCTTGAGAGTCCAAGGATCCGCCCCTCTCTGCCTCCATGCCTCCGCAAAGAACTTCAGCCTGGCCCCGACTGGCGTCTGAGGACAAGAAATCTTCATTTGGTGGATTTCGGTTTAAATGAAGCTCTTCCTCTCGAAAAACCTCTCCCTCGAGGAGCTGCTCTCGAGGGGGGTGCCCCGCGAAAGGGTTTGACTTTCTTCGGGGGTTTACCGAATGAAGATGTGGAAGGAACTGCTGGGCGTCTTGAAGACTGTACCAAGAGGTCCTGGGTCGCCTTCTCCTGCAAACTCGTTGCAAGATCCTTTACCATAGCCTGGGGGAAGAGATGGTCCGAAAGAGGCGCAAAGAGCAATTCCGTTTCTGAGCGGGAGAAACCGACTTCGCGGTAAAATTACATAAAAGAGCTCTTTTCTTTAGGAAAGCCGTTCCAAAATGAGAAACTAGCTCTTCCGAACCATCCCTGACGGCCTTGTCCATACACGACAACACGCTGGACAGCTCCCCCAGACTGAGAGAATCAGGACTTCTAGACTGAAGGTCCAAAACTCCCAAGCACCAGTCTAAGAAATTAAAGACACTCAAAGTGCGCAGCAGTCCCTTCAAGTGGTGGTCCGTCTCCACAGGAGTCCAGGACACCTTAGCAGACGATAAGAGGGACCTCCTCTGAGCGTCCACTAAACTGGAGAAGTCCCCAAGAGCGGACGAAGGAACCTTTACTCCCACATCCTCCTTGGTTTTCATACCAAATTCCTCCTTTCCCGGAGAGTCTAGAGGGAGGAGGGCGAAAAGTGGTCTTGCCCTGGTCCTTCCTTCGAGACATAAAATCTTGTAGCTTCTTGAAAGCCCTCTTGGTCGAAAGCGACGTCTTCATTTCGACGAACTCAGGGGTCTTAAACAGATTAGAAGACGAAAGTTGAGAGGGAGGAGACCTAGGGGCTGCCGGCTGAAACTTATCCCCGAAGGATGAACGTAACAGCCGCACAAGAACCTTATAGTCCGAGACAGCTGAAGCTACAGGAGGTTCTTCTTCGACTGAACTCCCTGGACTACTAAGTTCCCCTTCCTCCCTAAGAGGAACTGGAGAACGTCCATCCGGAGAGGGCGTACGTCCAGCAGTCTCAGGCCTGAACAAAGACTTCCATTGATTGGAAGTCCCCGCTTCAGGTACGGAATCGCCCTTACGACGATCCTTTGAAGGACGGACATCCTGCGAACGTAGCGCGTCCTTTGAAGCAACGGGAACTGTCTTACCAGACACGTCCCTACGAGAGGAAGCGCGAGCTTACTGACGAGAGGCGCCAAAAGCGTCCTGCTTAGCCAAGCAAGCGTCCTGCTGAGCGTCCTCAAAAGCGTCCTGCCCCGTCCGAAAAGCGTCCTGCTTCGAACGACGAGCGTCCTGCCGAGCGTCCTCAAAAGCGTCCTGCCGAGAGCGCAAAGCGTCCTGCTTCGAACGGCGAGCGTCCTGCCGAGCGTCCTCAAAAGCGCCCTGCCGAGAGCGCAAAGCGTCCTGCTTCGAACGACGAGCGTCCTCCACAGCGTGAGCGAAAGATCTACTCGGAGAACGAGAACAGTGACGATCCGGAGGTGGAGAGAGAGACGAACGAGACGAGAGAGAATGAGACTGCTTCGTCCTCTTGACGGGCAGCCTAACGTCCTTTCTCCGCTTAGGCTCGACTGCTGCTGGGCGAGTCCTTTGAGCCATGAGAGACGTAATCTGGTCCTGAAGGGACACAAGGATATCCTTTGTAGGTGACGAAGGAGCAGAAGAAGGGGCAGGACTGACCCTGCGAGAAGGCGAGGGGCGAGGGGACGCCTCCTTCCTTCTAGCAGGTACAGCTACCTGCATCTCAGGTGAACACGCCTGTGCGCGGAAACCAACGTCCTCGTCGGTTGAGACTACCTCTCTTCTGAGGAGGAAACGGAGTCATACGCGTCCTTCTGACGAAAAGTGGGACGAATTAGGACGGGAAGCGTCCTCAAAACGAAAAGTCCTTTTCAACGGACGCGAGTCTCTCCGAGCGCTCCACCCCTTGCGCGGGGAGGACGCTTCGGAGGACGAAAAGCAATCCTTCAGGACGCGCGCTCGTGCGCGCTCCTTGGCAGCCTGGGACTTAGCAACAAGGCCTGCCGAAGGGACGCCAGATCGGTGGGGAGCCCCCGTAACCCTCTTGCGGCTTTCGACATACCCACTCCCTGAGTCCTGGGAGTCTGATAGAGGTCTAGGCCTAGAGGCATTATGGGGCCGATCTGACGCCCCCTCCACAACACTAGGGGCACTATCACAAACTTTCACAGGGCCAGTTTCTAAGGCCAACACTTTCGATTCAAGAGCGCGAATAGACTCAAGAATCAGAGAAAGGGTGTTACCTTCTCCAGAC
Source organism: Macrobrachium nipponense (assembly GCF_015104395.2). Classification (NCBI taxonomy): domain Eukaryota; kingdom Metazoa; phylum Arthropoda; class Malacostraca; order Decapoda; family Palaemonidae; genus Macrobrachium; species Macrobrachium nipponense. The sequence goes on from NC_087211.1 coordinate 34,834,003, forward strand.
ACAGCACTAGGGCCCGAAGGCAACAAAACAGGATTAGGTTGAACAAAATCTACCGGTGTTAGAGGAGGAGAAATGTTACATTCCTTACCTTTTGTAGAACTGCTCTTGGAGGAAGACCTCCTGACTCTATTGCGCTCCAATTTACGTCGATAGGTCTCATACATCTTCCATTTATCATCTGACAAATCCTGCATTCATTTGCACCGATCATCAACCAAGCAAACATGCCCCCTGCATTCCATACAAACTGTGTGAGGATCAACTGAAGGTTTAAGAAGCCTCACCTTACATTCACTCCTCACACACACTCTGAAACTCCCAGTACTTGATCCCGACATCATGTACACAGAAAAGCCAATCCAAAATAAAAAACCAATCCACTATTACGCGTGCCAATCCAACAATCCAGAAGTCTATACCAAAAGTCAATCCAGATAATTTAAAGCGAGATAAATCAAAAATCCTAGACGGAGGTACTGCAAACAGTTGTTTCCAGCACCGGCGACAGAAAAAAATATGAACAGAAAATGGGAATGGTTCCTGATATCCGCCTCCCAGCGGCGGGAATGGGTACTACCACCTGGCCGCCCACTACGTGTGCCGCGAGTTTTGAAATTCTGTCGGACGTCAGAAAATACAGCTATATATATATCTGACAGGTAAGTTTCATGAACAAAATGAAAGTTCATCCAATTTTTCTACATAAATAGCAAAGAAGGAGTATCCTCCATGAAAGAAGAAGAAATAAACAGAAAGTTTTTGCCTATTGTGAAGATTCCAATAAGAAGACTGGTTACCTCTACAGGCCCAAGGAAGTTTGGGACTTTCCCCGCCCGAAGAGGAAGGTCCCATCTGACCCGTGGGTTGGGATGCAGTACCATGTGAGGACCTGGAGGTCCTATACATTGCCTGGTGAACAAGCTTGTCGTTGTTGTCGACTCGAAGCCTGTTCACTAAGGCCTCCACCTCACATCTGGCAAAGAAAGGATCCCAATACCAGTGTTCTTAATAGCCTACCTCCAACCAGCATCAGTCTCTTAAACACTCCGTTGTCCTCCTTGGGTGTACAAACACTCATAGGGTAAGCAATCTTGTCCACCGTAAAGGACCAAAGATCAATCCAAGAGACTACCTGAAATGCTGCCATGGCAGTCAGTTTCAGTGCCACTGCCTCAAACTGACAGACCAGGACAGACAGGTTAAGTCCTGGTCAACCTGCTTGGTAGGCAATGGGCTTTCTGAGAGAATGTAATACAGGGCAGCAAGTAAATGGCATTAGTACTAGTTTGAAAGTGAATGACAAGTCAGGCCGAGCACAGAGATGTCTCCACGTGACAGCAGCCTGAAGCAAAGTACAGTGAAACCCCCATTTTTGCGCACTCCAGATTTGTGGACTCACATATTTGCAGATGTCTCTCTGGAACATATACCCAATTATTCACGGAAAATTCACCTCTTCAAGGTATTTTTCAATCAGAAATATCCACAAATTCCTGTTTTTTTTTTTTTATCAATTTCATCATAAAATGAACCTTTGTGATAAAACTATTAAAACACCAAGTATAAACATTTATAGGGAGTATTTCCTGAGTTTCAACTGACAAAATAGGCCGTTTTAAACATTTTTACAGGAATTTAAACTATTCACGGATTCTAGCTATTCGCGTGGGGGGGTGTCTGGTACACATCCCCCACAAATACAGGGGGAAAACTGTAGAGTGCTAAACAATGGGTGGGTGGGCTTCCCCCTATTCATCGGTAGTTTTAATGACCTAGTATCTGAAAGTTAAATGGCCATTCCAGCTTGTGTTCACAAGCTAAACCCCCACATAAAGAACAAAGGTTTGTAATTGT
>NC_087211.1:34836356-34889107 GCF_015104395.2 Macrobrachium nipponense
CAAAGGTTTGTAATTGTGCAGAAACAAATAATTTTTTAAAAGTAAAAGCATCACTCTGTTAATCTGGCAATGATGTCCTCAAAAATTCTAGGATGTTTGGTTAAAGTGTAACTGCATTCACATATACTGTAAATCATTGTTAATCAACATAAAAACAGTTCCTTGCACTATGTACAGTATATACTGATTATTCTTTAAGAGTGACTGGGGCTTATTGAACTCCTTCGTTTCACAGTGTAAGCATGTGCTCCGAAATTTAAAGATCTATGGTTAAAAGAAGAGCAACTACAATCATACATGTACTAAAGAATAAGAAATCATTGTTAATCAAACATATAAAAACAGTTCCCCACGTGAATTTTTCCACAGCTTCTTTGTTTAATTGTGTCAGCAAGTATTCTGAAATTTGACAATTTTTGGTTGAAAAGAATGCAATTGTCTCAGTTTATACCTCAACAGCCCCTAATTTGAAATATCACTATTGACCCCATAACATACCAATGGAATTCATTTGACTAAAATGTCCCATGTCACCATAACCACAAGGTAAGATTTTAAACAGTTTACTAGACATTATCTAACATGATTTGGAATTTTGATGATGACCATACATAGTCATTCACTTTTTTTTTTTTTTTTTTTTGCTTTGAAGAAGTGATTTTGTGCTGTATGTAATTCTTTTAGTCTGAGCTTGTGCAAGTACCTTTAAGTACACACAAGCATCATATTAAAAAACATTGCACATGTACTGTGGCTATCACCTCTCTCTAGTACAGTACTGGTTATTTAATGACATTTAATGATGTCCCAAATTGCATGTGTATTTAATACAGATTGTGTTGCATTATATATTTTTCAGTCTACGTATGTGTGCCTAAATTCTCTCTCTCTCTCTCTCTCTCTCTCTCACAGTACAGTAGTATATATTTAATAAAACACATTTAAATTAATTTGTACTTTTCCTACATAATCAAACCAGATCCTTTTACATAGACATACAGTATCCTTCAGTGCAAGATGGAATGGTTGTTACACTTGGTAACAAAGTCACTGACTGGTAGTCATGGGGAAGGGGAAGGAGAATGAGGGATACCTTTCACTCAACCACCACTGCTAAGCACTTTTTCTTTTGTCACAAAGACAAAACAGGGAGGCTGAGGTGAGTTTAAGATAAGATCTGGTCTGTATACCTAGAAAAAAAATTACCAATATGTTCAAAATTTATTTGCTCTTAAGGATACAAACCATCACCTTTTATATTGAACATTGACTCCTTAGGTGGAAGGGCATCTCTGACAACTGACTGGAATTGAATCCCTCCCAGAATTTTAATGTTCCTTCATACATTTGCAACCTCCTATTCAGTCTGTGTTATGGGATGACAGAGCAGTAAGACTAGATGTGTGTGAAATTGACATTGAGGAAGAACTCAATCAAGTAAGGAAATATTAGAGAACCATGATATCTCCTGTATGGTTGATGATGATGATGATAGATTAAGCCAGCCGTATGCTGGCACGGGCTCTTGCTCTTCAGCAGCCCATAACTGTGAAGTTAACAATTGTGCATGTGAACACAACCATTCGGTTCAATTTAACCACTGGGCCGGTAAGGAAAGGCATTAGGAAGAGAGAAAGTGTTACAGCAGGGAGTCCCAGTAAGAGGAGGACATGGGAATGGAAAGATAAAATTTAAAGTCAGGGGGATAGGATGATAATAAAAAAAAAAAAAAAAAAAAAAAAAGGATACAGGGATCCTTGCTGCCTTCTATGGACCGCATGTTAAGGTCACTGTAGAAAGGGAAAGCAAGGGGCAGGAAGGGGTAAGGAAGTAAATGATGATAATGAGTAGTGAAATTGAAAGTTATCTTATACATTTGATGGCTGTATGCCATCAGGACTAGCTAATATTGTAGTCCATTCAAATTATAAGGTAGCTAACTCTAGTAATACCAAATTATGAGTTAAGAATCTACCTCTACCGACAGTTTCCCCCTTGTAGAAAGGGAAAGCAGAATGAGATATATCTCAGTCAGCAAACACTTCGTGTCCATTCTCTTCTCTTCTTCCTACCATACCTCTCCCTCTGCAAGGAGGATCACAAAACACTCCTTTCAGATGGAGAGACAACCAGGCTATATGTGTACCCTACTCCTACAAGAAATACAATAGCCTAGCTGTGTGGGTCAACTACTAAAAGAGACAAGAACCACCCACAAATGTACCCCAGTTCCTCACAATGCCTTTGTACGTACTTGCTTTTTCTCCATTTATTAGGCAAAGTGAAAGCATGAAACAAAAATTAATCAGTAATTATATAAAAGGGTTTCCACAACAACTCTCAGCCTAGTGAGAGCGAGCAGAGACATCAACACTCGACAGCAAGTGAGTGCAGGGTCTTCAACACTCATCCGTGTTAACCACCAGTTAATTACCTTGTTACAATGTTTCAATAGCTACCTAATTCCACCTCAAGCTGAAGGATACCCCTATATAAAATGCAATGGTTTGCATTTCATAAGAAAAAAAAAAGTACAACATATTTACTTAAAAAAATATGCCGTACTAATATTTACTTTCATACACAACCACTCCCATGAGCGCCATGTTCACTACCAGCCCCAAGAGAATGAATGTTGAAAAACAGAAGTATCCGAGATATAGGTAGTATAATTGAAGCCTATTTAAGTCATGGTATTAATCAAAGTAAAATAATACCACACAAAGGTTAGGCTGTCTCTGTGTTTAGTGCTGGCCCCTGGGGGTTAATTACAGTGGTCCGAATAAATATTACTTTAAATTCTTATTCAGTAAGTAAAATAACGTAGGAAAACGTCAACTGCCATAGTCTACTTTACCACGGAATGAGGGCTTAGAATTATACCCAACCATGTTTGCATGAAAACCTTTTCAGGTTTTTCATGCAATAATGGCTAGGATATGATAGGGCACTAAAAGAACTTGAAAATTTCAACGTCACATTAACTAGGGGTGCTTACTGGTGACAATGTTGCCGTACTAGCCATGGTAAAGGGGGGGGGGGGGTCAGTACCTAGCCTATTATCTTACCTTAAGTTGTAATTTGATCATGGCCTAATTTTTTCTCTGTTATTAAGCATGTGTGCAGGTTATGTATTTAGCCTAGGTAGAAATTTATTTGTTTTGATGCATTTTACCCAGAAAAATATAAATAATACTACCTATAGGTAATGTAGCAGATGGATGGAGCCTTCTGAAAAATAATCAAGATGACTTGGGAACCATTCCTTTATTCAGGGCTGAACAATACATAATGTGGTCTCTATACCTAGGCTCAAATAGGGCACATTCATTCCGGTCACTGGTAGGCTACCTAAGGCCTAGGTAGGCTATTCTACTTGGATGTGGGGAGTCGACGCCTCACCAGGGCCAATACAGAATCATGATCATTTATGACTGCCGTAATGTGCAGTCAGTGGTGGGGGGCTTGGGGGGACCTGACTCGCCTAACTTCCGTCTGAGCACTTTCAGATGGTAGAGGTAGTGAAGTGAAACCCAGTAACTGCAACTTCAAATAGCCTATGTAGGTAGGTCTATCCTCTGGCAATTGAATGCCGGATACCTAGTGGGTTAAATATTCTTAAATAAGGTCTTAAGATGATTGTTCACACAAAAAATTATGAATTCCAAGATACCTAGCCTATTACAATATGTTATGTTGATACCGGAGACTTGTCATCCCAAGGGCCAAAAAGGCTGGCCGCAATTTTAGGTACCTTGGCAACCCACGAGTAGGCTATCAATACTACCGGATTATCCTATCCTATCTAATAGGCTAATATTATACTGAACAAAACTCATGGGTGGTAGGTAACGTAGGTATGGAAGGCCTCCTCCTCACCTGCCAACAATTCCAATTTTCTCGTCCCTGGCCATGATTGCGGTCGAAGTTGCGGCAGCCTTTGAAGAATTGTTCTGCAGCGGCGAACAGTCAGCCTCAAACTCTCCCCTCCTAAGCCGGCTATTGATATGGATGCTCCTCAGAGCCGATAAGACGATGGGTGCTAGGCTCCGATGGATGCTGCGAAAGATAGTACTACAGGTGTCACTCAGCCTATTGCGGTCCAAAGGTCACTCAACTCGACAGACTCACTCACACTCACTGGCTCGTCCGGTTGCTCGCTCTCTCGCTCGCTTGCTTGGCATGCTTGCTTGCTTTTACAAGCCAGTGGTGGATTTAAAAGGGGCTGCACCTGGTCACCTGCCGGTCCCCATGAATATAAGAAAACATTGTTTTCTTTCAATAAATCATCATTAATAGCAAATATTTGCTTATTTAACGATTATTACGGTAGATCTACATAACTACCTAATCCACGGAGAGCTAGACCATGGCAGTTGACGTTATTCTATTATTGCAACAACTACTGTGTATGTGTATACATATATTAATATTGATAGGTATGTATGTATACCGTATGTGCTTTGGGTTATATGATACGTCTAAGTGGGCCTCCGATGAAAAATTTCTATAACCGCCGCTGTTGCTTGCCAGGGTAGGCGTGTCTGACCAAAACTCGTTTTAACACTCGCGGTGGATTTAGAATAGAGTGTTTTCCCTTCAAACAACTGGAAATATGACAAGCTGAATTAGATTATCTATAAAAACACATTCGGAATCACCCGTCCTCCGTAATATCATGTAACACAAGTCAGTTAACAGTACGTACGTGACCTATCATTCTTCGGAGGTTGATGTGCAAAGGCAAGGCGTTATTGTCCCGATAAGGCTTTCAAGTTGATCTTGTTCGATTCTTCATAGGATAAGACATACCTTTATTATCCTGCAACAGTTTTTAATTAAATATATCCTCTCATTTTAAACAGGGGTAGATCTTAATTAAGCTTGACAAATAGTGTTTCTAATCTAGACTATAATGCACTTAAGAAGGGACAGTTAAATCGAAGTGATTATTTCCAGGGCGCCCTGACCCAATGACCGAGGTTATTTCCAGGGCGCCCTTGTACCGAATATGGGAAATCCGAATTGCGTACAGGGTGCCCTGTTCCGTATTCGAGAAAGGCCGAGGTTAATTCCAGGGCGCCCTGTACAGCACTGTCCCCTGTGAATATCAGTTCCAAATTCGTAATTTGTTCACTGATCTCGGTGTAGTGTACGACATTAATAAAAAAAAACATGTACAACATATATATAATTTAAAAAAAGCTTCCAGTGTCAAGCAAGGGCACCCTGGACCCAATTCGTTTTCCTTCATCAGTACAAGGCGTCCTGAACGAAAGAAGCATTTCTCGAATACGGTACAGGGGGCCCTGTATGCAATTCGGAAATAATCACTTCGTTATTTAGGCCTATAACACGGTTGATACTTTTTTGTTGACATGTTTTGTTTTATCATAATAGGCTACACGCGCATGCATGCATGAATATGCATTTACGAACACACACTGTCGCGAGATTCGCAACACGAGAATACTTCGACGACAGAGCGCCCGTTCAGTCTGGATGTTAGTACCATCTGAGTCTGAGAGGGCAAAAGTTTACCCCTACTAAGTTGTTTATCGGGTTAATATAAGTGATTTAATATATGATAACCTTTGCACAAAAGCAGCTTTTCATACTTTTTTTTCATGTTAAAATTTTTTGGGGTCGGTGCCTGTGCGAAATGTGCAAAATCTTCCAATATCATGTAAAAATTGATGTTATTGGGCATTACATAACATTACCAGAATTATTTGGTTGATCATAATCGTGCAAAAGAATGCAGCTTTCAACTTTCAGCTTTCAGCATTTCAGTTTTCAATGGAAGCGTTCTGCTTCCAGGGAGACGGCTGAATCTGAAAAACTTGGAGCTTTCAGGCATAGAACTTAAGCTAAATTTATTTCAGATGCCACCAGCGCATTAAGCATCATATGTATTTAGATAGTTAAGTTATTTTAGTTAAGAATAACTAATACTAGGAGATTAAGACTGAATAGCACTTTCCGATTTCGATGAGCCCATGCCGATAGCAGTAACATACGATTGGAACAGTCTGCAACATAATTCAAGGGAACTGGCCATAATAGATAAAAAGTAATATTGTGCTCTTGAATGTTTTGTGATGAAAAAATTAATGTACCTTTCTATCTTTGTTACAGGTGTTGATAGTGTCCTGAAAACAATGATGAATCCCAAAGAAGACAGTACCTTGCCAAAGAAGCGGGCACACATGACCTGTATCATCCATTGCTCCGATGAGGCTTCAGACAATCTAGTTTCACCACAGAACCTAGATTCATGGAAATCGCTGCTGAGAGCAGCAGAGATCAGACAGCATATCCCTATTTTGGAGCTGGCCAAAAACTTGCTCGAGGGAGAAGTCCCACCAGTTCAGTATCATCGTAAGTGCCATTATTTTCACGATGAAGAAGCTTCTGGGCGCCATCACCGAAAGAGCTGATTCTGTGGAACCTGGAGAAGACCGTTCTAGAAGATCATCTAGAGAGGCACCAAGCACTTCAAGAGTATTTGAAAAACAGTGTATCTCCTGTGAAAAATCTAGCAAATACCTAAAGGGTCAAAATACTAGGGAACCCCTCGTACAGTGCTCTGAGTTATGTGCTGATGACTGAGTTCGAAAAGCAGCAGCCAACAGGCAAGATCAGAGACTGCTTACCATCACTAGTAGAGAACTTGTTGCTGCTGAGGGACACTACCACACCATATACACGTGGAGAGACTGCTGACACATCTGATGCAGTGGAACAAGACGATTCAGAGGCACAGTATGAGGCTGCAGAAATGCACACCTATGAGGAACTGTTTTTGTATATAAGGAATGAGGTCTTCCCGAACCCACAAATACTAGCCATGACAGACCTCACATCCAGGGTAATGTCAACAATGAGCTCTTTCGGTATCAGTCAGGTAAAAGATTCGACCAAGAAACATCTTCGACGTAAGTTGGAGACTGAGTTTGCAAGGTCCATCCATATTATTTCTGATGACAAAGGAAAGCTCCTTTTATACCCAGACAGCCTGTCTATGAGTGAGCTTGCTAAACACACCTACGCCTTGAAAATGGAGCTAATACATGCTGAGAATGTCAACTCTGGAGATTTGGTGAAAAAGGCAGCTTTGCAGATGAGAAACGACATTAAAAGACAAGACACCAGCCCAGCATGGCCACCTAATGTAGAGCGAGATGAGGACGTCATTCCTCAGGCAATGACCGAGTTCTGCAAACACTGCTGACAGGAGAATGTGATGCAAAAATCCATCTGATAGGGTCAAAAGACTTGTTACATCTTTTGGTAGCGATTTAGTCTTTGCCATTACCTGTGGTAAGAAGAAACCACTGAGGCACCTACTACTACCATTTGCTGTGAAGACACTGTCAGGAAACACGGAACTGATACACATTCTAAATCAGCTTGGACACAGTATTGCATACTCACAAGTTCAGGAGGTTGACACAGTACTTTGTCTTCAGAAGATGGAGCTCTCAAGGAATGACGTACCACTGCCCACAAACGTATATCCAAATGTGTTCACCACATTGGCATGGGACAATATTGACCGACTTGAAGAGACAGTTAGTGGGGCAGGAACCTCTCACCAAGTCAATGGAATTGCTGTACAAGCAACCGTCAAAAACACCACATCACAAAAGGTCATGCCTGCAATTTCCAAATCAAAAAAGAGGAGCATCAGCCCTGCACCACTGATGATGCCCACCTACAATACTGGACGGCGAGTAGGACCACCACACACTCAAGGTATAGATGTCAACACAACTGCAGATGTCCAGGTTGCAAAGGAAAAGAACCATGCAGCATGTATCAGAAATGTGGAACACAAACCAAGACAAGGTTCCTTGACATTACCAAGCTAAGCAACTCATTGGGAAGCAATGTATGTGACGCTCTGGTTGGCATGCATGCTTTCACTGGCTGTGATACCATCAGTGCATTTGCAGGTCATGGAAAGATGGGTACCTTCAAGTTTTTAAAGATTGAAAAGACCTTCCAGGAGGCATTCACTGAGCTTGGAAGTTCATGGAATGTATCCAATGAGCTGTTTCAGAAGCTGTAAGAGATCACATGCCATATGTATGTTTTAGGGCTTTTGCCTTGTATAATAAGGCGCCCTATGAGGTAATGTTAGGCTTGCGATAATCTTACGCTAAGTCAGTTGGTATTGCACTTCCATATTCAATGGAGTGTCTTGGGGTTTGTAGATCACTTACGAAGTCGGTATTATCTTCTTGGTTATGACGACGATGTGTTAAACTCATGATGATTCGGTGATTAGGTGAGGATCTAGTAGAAACCACGAAGTACAAAAATACTTATATTCTCTGAATTTACATGGTGAAGATCAGGTATGATTGTACAAGTCTTCTAATGACGATAGCTTGATCGCTTCTGCCAATGATGATGGCTAATTCTATTCTCTCTACATGATAAAGCTTAGGTAAAGAGGTACAGGTCTTCTAATGACGATAGCTAACTCTCTTCTCCCTACATCTCGGTTACAAGTCATAAAGGAACAGACAGTAGTTCGAACATATGAACATACAATCAGATGACATAGTTACATACGAACATACAATCAAAATGAGACACTACAGATCACGTAGGCCGTTTAAATTATAGGTCGCAGTATAGTTGTCTCAAGCAGGGAGCTTGGACTAAAGTTTATAAACAATTGAATGACTACAGGTGACGGCATGTTATCTTAGCCTACTTTTATTGTATACGTCATCTTTAGCGTCTCTAGTCTGATCACATTCCTGCAAGCAATCTGGTTGACCTCTTTAGTTTTAGTCTTTTATATATATGGACGAACATTCCATATTTTTATTATATAAACACTTACATTTGCACCCGCACTCACACAACAGACGTGAACACACTTCGCTATCAACTCTTTTGTGCCAGATGTTATGAAGTCTAATCGTCAACTCCCACCTTGTAAGGATTGCCTCTCAATGCATGTTGCCCATGCCAACTATGGAGGCGGTCTCTGCAGACTCGACCTTCTGTACCAAATCCCAAGGACTATGGGTGGACCACAGACGATGATGGAAAGCTGGTCATCAACTGGATGCATGGCTCACCAGCACCAGATTCGGTGCTACAGTTTCTTTCCTGCAAGTACGTGAGATCCTGCAAATTACCAGATTGCACATGTCTCACCAATGACTTGAAGTGCACAAATAAATGCAAGCTACAAACCTGCACCAACCAACCGAGTGATGAAGAGCCAATTGCGGAACTAACAGACTCTTATGTAGACGATGATGGTGACTGAATCACAAGTGTCGTAATATTGTTGGAAGTTTGGACTTTGCTAACAATGATATCAGCTCAATTTAGGTTGAGTCAAAGTATGTTAAGTTGAACACACCATTTACTAAAATAGAGTGAACCAAATCTAGTGTACCAACTGTATAATAAATGATGCCACAAGATTCAATGTATTATCAACCAATTATTCAGTTCACACTAATTACCGCTAAGTAGGTTTCCGCATATAACATCTGCATTGTGTTTTAAAATAAAGGAGTAATTGAACTATATGACGCATCACATTATTTAGTCGTCAACTTATAGAATGCAACGTGGTTGATTTGTTGACTACAAGAAACTTGGCAGTAGGAAATAAATTATAAAAAAAAAATGAAATTACTGACCAAATACACTGCAAATTTGTCGAAAGCAGCATGAATATTAATGCATAACTGAGAATATTTACTTAAACTAGTAAGTAGGGCCGTTATATGTATTTATTGATGATTAGTAAGTCGTTGGTGGACATAATGACATAACAGCTGATGCTCGGAGAAAGTGTCTTTCTGAGTCAAACCGTTGGGTCTGTCTATTCAAGAGGTGATTACCTGTAATAAGCTGCCACTCTGCAAGGGTTATCATGTAAAATTGTGATCTAGGAATATACACCAATAAAAAAATAGCAACCAGAATTTGCCCACCCAGGTGGTACCAATACGTAAAATTTTGGGTCTTGGCCCATGGACTATTATACAAGGACAGCTCAATGGAAACGCACTGAATTTTTTTTATTTTATTACAAAAAATAATTCTCTGATACCATATTTACAAATTTACAAAAAGACTGAATAAAAATGAGGTTAAATTACACTCCTGTATTGAAGGCATAATGTGGCCACGCGACTATAAGAATCCAAGAAAATCTCAAATAGGACACAAAATTTCACTATAATAATCTGAGGTACACACGCTCAAACAACTGGTGGCAGAGTTTCTTAATTTTTCGTTCACCTGCCTGATGCACGATTCATGCCTTATTAATCTATTTTTCTTTTCAAAGATGGAAGAAATATTATGTAATGACATTAAAAACAGTCACTGATATCTTTGGAACATAATGTTATGTTATTGTGTAAAACTATTTTCCATATAGCAAAATTGACGTGAATGAAACTGATATACATTGCCAAATAGATGGGAGATACCTATCACTAGCAGTATAGCATAAACAAAGGCTTACATTATCACTTCAATATTAACTTGAAGGTAGTTGAATGAATCAAATTGTTTAGAAAATGGCAAAGTTTAGAACACAGGCCTAGATGTGGAACTCCTCGAAGCACCGAAGCACCACAAGAGAGCGAGATAATACAGTAAAGTAAATGTTGCTGAGCAATGTTAAATTGTAAATTTTGAATTCTAGCACCTCATCATGATATTACTGAACCAGGAATCATGACTAGCTCGACGCCTATGACTGGTGTCTGATGAATAGTTGAGATGGAGAGGAAGAGATTTTAAAAAATACACTTGAAATCTTTTATAGAAGTTTACTGGATAAGTCTAATGAATAAACAAACTTACCCTTGATGGATGAGAGATTCAGTTAGGTTTACTCTTTTTGTTTTGTTTTTTATTGGTGACCAGTGAATACCACGGATAGGGAAAGAAACAGATTCAATGATGCATGCATTTTTTTCTTCAAAACCTAAAGAATATATTTTATTGGGAGATACTTTATCAACATATACTTTATCAACATTGGCCCTCCATCACTCCTATACGGCACCTCCACTGCCATAAACATCTCAGGCGACTCGATCCGACTTCTCGCTGCGAACTCCATCGCGTGACAGCAGCACTAATGATAACGGTTATTTTAAAAACCCCTCACCAACAACAGAAACCTTAAAATGCATGTTTATAAAATATTTTCTGTTCAAAGTTACTTTATCTTTCATGCCTCCAAATATTTGCATACACTCGTGTTACACCCTGTATGAGTGTTGTAGCTATCAAAGAGCAACCCCTGATTAAAGCAGTAGGTTTCCATTAAAAAAAAAATAACATCTGAAATAGACTTAAACGAGAACGTCACCTTTCATATTTCTTATCCTTTCAGCTACTTATAATATGCTTATGGTATTAGGTCTAGCCATGCATGTGAAATTAATTTTAATTAATTCTATTTAGAAGAAATGAATAGCTACAGAAGGATCAACCCAAGAAAGTTTGTATGAAAGTAAGCTTTTCTTAACGTATTCGTCAGTTTTGACTCCCAAAGCTTTCCAACATGTCCAGATGAAACAGGATGATGTGCAAGGAATTCAATAAAAAATAAGACTTAATCATATTCATTTTATTTTTTTATGGTTGCTTTTTGACACTGAATAGCTAGGTCTGAGTATATTATGTTAAGCAATTATGAAAAAGATAAGGAAAAAGGAGAACGTGGCTAATAAAAATAGAATAACGGGAATAATAAAATAAAGCAGATTAATATAGATATAAATATTCATTCGCATTACGATCCGAGAGAGTATACTGCTGAAAATAGACCTAGGTTAATCATGTTCATATGTGAAAATTAAAAGTCAAATTTAGGCCCATTAAATGTGTCATGCAAATTATTTTTATTGATCAAAGGACAAAATTAGTTTAATTAAGCATCGCTATTAAAGAATGTTGACGCCATAATGTATTATTTATCGGCTGCAGGAGACGAAATGACAACACCCAAGCGCAGTACGATACGTTGGGTCAAGACTCGAGCGGCAGCAAAGCCAGCTTCAAAGTGCTTATGATGTCTAAAAGCTAGAATTGAGAATAAAATTAGAATTCGTGGACCCATCGGTATATATTTTCCTTATTTTGCAAAATAATTATCTCTGATACATTGAATAAATCTACTCAATTTTAATGTAATTTATTTAAAGTATAGCACCTTTGAAAGGAAATATTTATTGTTAAGTAAATAATCTGGCATCTGCATGTGGCAATGGTTCAATAACGAACAATGCATTAAGAAACTATGCCAATTCTTCGTGGGCTGACTGTACATATGATTCCAATACAATGCGGCTTCATCAAAAACACTACAATTCACTAAAGCTAATAACAGCAAAGATATGCAACGATCACTTACTGAACTTGGTTATGGTCACCGAAGTCACTCGAGTCACGCAACTCCCTTCCGTGTGGAAATGGATAAGTTAAACCTGGAGGCCTCTCTGCCCAATTGATGTTAATTGGATCACTAGGAGCTAAAGAGAGAGGGCAATTACTGCCTGTAGGGTGTTTTTATACCCGCACAGACTAGTCAATTATGTAGAATTTTGATTGATAAAAAGGACATATCCTTTTCTTATATATAGAAATTAATTTACAACAACACACAGGAGAGTGTTCCATGGGGAGCCAGAGTGACTTGGAAATAAAAACACAAAAACACACACAAGAACCATCCCGTTCTTGCCTCCAAAGTGAATATGAGGAACCTTGCCTACCCACAAGGACAGGAAAACGTATGTGGAGCGGCGGGATTACGTCATGAAAAAAGTGCACATTTTTTCACAACACACATGCTGACAATTTTAAGTGTCAATAATTACAAATTCATCAACCTTCATTTATTTTAAGGTTGGATCAGACATCAGCAAATCGAGCCCATCACCACCATTGTGGCGGGATCACAAGTTAAAAAAACTAGCGGGCAAAATCCACACCCCCCCCTGCCGCCCCCATAAATTTAACCAATCCAGCTACCAAATTCACCCTCAGCCACACTTCCTCTTTACACTACGGAATACATGCAAGACAATTGACCTAGCTACACACAGAACAAAAAACACAAACACATGTACTCACCCAACTCCAGATACTCAGGGCTATGCTGTACTATCCGCTGGTCGAGATCACTGAGACACCAACAACTGTCGCAAACCAACACACAACCAACAACAACCAAGGACCACAACCCCACAACAAAACCACCAAGGACCACAGCCCCACAACTCAACACAACAACTAAGGACCATAACCCCACAACTCAACAACACAATAAACAAGGACTACAACCACAACTTAACAACACAACAAACAAAAAATGACTACAACCACAACTCAACAACACAACAAACAAACAAGGAACACAACCACAACAAAAGACCACAGCACAAACAATCACTAACACAAAAAACAACAACACAAAAAGGTAACACACACCCACTAACAACACCAAGAAATCACAACAGCTCACCAAGAACAACTCTCAACAACTCACAACCACAACAACTCACAACCACAACAACTCACACATAACTCAACAGGAGCTCTTAAGCACAACAAATCTAACAGCACAGGCACAACTCTAAAGCAAACAATATCAAACTTAACAACTAAACAACAAATCAATAACACACAACTTAACCAACTATCAATGCCTTCACAGACCGCTGCCGACACTACTGACCATCACCAGTTCTGACTAAAGACTGATTCCAAAACCCAGAACTCTAACTCTAACAGCACCAGCAGACAACCCAGAACTCACCAACAGTCAATTCAGTTGTTAACCATCCATCCACCAATTACGCCCTCTCTCTCTTTTACGGAAAGCTAAAACACAAACACCTACTACACGATCACAACAGCAATACAAACCAAGAAATTCTCTCTCTCTCTCTCTCTCGCTCTCTCTCTCTCTCAATCTTCAAGGACGTTGTCAAATAGAACTCTCATAATTCCTCCATATTTCCTCCCCCGTTACATTTGACAATGTCTCTTACACTCACAACACCCACACTAAATAGCCTTCTGCAACACTCACAGATGCTTGGACGCAGGCCCCCTGGATCTTGTTTGAGGGCCCTCATACACACTCTCAGTTACACCGCCATCCACTTCTCCCACGCCACTTCCAGTCAGACTCCCATTACCATCTCCCTCACTACTATCCTCCCAAATCCTATTCACTATCTCATCTACTCCTTCTAACTCTTGTCCTAATATCTCTCTTAATTCTGTCAACAAATCACTTAGCTCATTTACACTCCTGCCAAACTCATGAAGAGACTCATTCATACTGCCAACCACATCCCTACTACCTGATTCCCTTTCTTCTGAAATCTCACTAAACCATGACAATTCAACCTACACACACTATAAGTATCATTCATCCCCTCAAAGTCATCGGTATTACATGCCTTACCAACCATTTTTACCTCAACACTAACCCCTCTATCAATCAGCTCACGTTTCACCCTATCATTCCCTTTCCTTACCTTCTGCTTTCTTCCATACTCAACCAACATCAACTGCCAATCTTCCAGACCCATTTGCTCACTGACACTTGGCTCACACTTATTCACCCTCAACCACTCACTCATTGCATTCTCCTGAACAAACTGTCACATACTAGAGGACCCTCCCAACTGAATCCCCTTTTCACTTAGTTTCCCGAATGCCCAACCTGACTCATCCTCTTTCGCCTTCACACACTCGCCACGTGACCTTCCATTCCACATTCAACACATTTCGCAAACTGTTCTTTACACATCCTGGCATAATGCCCGTTCTTCCTGCAGTTGCCGCAAACCATGTTCATACGGGTACCCTGACATCCACTAGCTATGTGCCCTACCTGTCCACACCTGTAACATTTAATATCCCTATCTTTCTTACACTCACTCACTAAGTGGCCCATTTGCCCACACCCGAAGCACGCTCCTAATGTCCACCGGCATTCATTCTTCTGTATCCTGGCTTACCACATCTGTAACACTGCTGCTCTCGCTCACAACTAACTGATCCTACTCTTCCAACAATCGCACTTCTATCTCCTTTAGGGCTAACTACACTCATGTTACTTGCTCTAATGCTCCTATCAACCACTCGCTCTGCCATTCACCTTGGCTCTTCTAAAACTGCCTCCCTATAGCTTTTAAACTCTCTTACATACACCTATCTAGCTCATAATCCTCTACTATTTCTAAAATGTCGTTCCATGTTAACCTTTCATTCATCCATCTCATTTTCTCCTTACGTTTCAGATTTATAAACTCATACACACTCACTGGTATAGTCGCCAACAACTTTTGCACTAACTCCTAATACTCATTTATCCCTTCGTCCCTAAACTTTTTCCTAGCTAATGTGTCCAACCTGCACACATACATCAACAACGACTCACCAACATTAATTTGTTCCTCTTCAAAATCTTGCTTCCTCCTATATCCAACATTTCTCTTTATCCACTTTGCCTGTTCCACAATCCTGACTTTCACACTCTCATAAAGCACATTCCCTACAATCATTACCCCATACATACTCAACAAAAATCCCGTCAAGAAGTTACCTAACCTCTTGCTCAGACTCTCTTGTTATCCCCATACTTAGCACAATACTTCTTATATTCCTTAAAAAAATCCCCTATGTCCCTACTACCATATTCCTCGTATTGTGCACATCAGGGTACCTCTCTTATGTACACAGCCTTTTGTATTTCCTGCTCACTCTCACTCTTACTTTCCCTACTTCCATTCTGACCCTTCTTTCCCTCTTCCGAATACAGTGAATCCGCTTCCATACTCACGTCCATACTCTTGATTACGCTCTTCTTACCCTTTTTCTTTATACCTACCTGTTTCCACTCACCGCTATCTAAATCACTCTCAGCACTTTCCCCAATGTATTCAGTCCTAGTCTCATCCTGTCCGTTATCGTTACTAACCTTCTTTCCCTTAGTCTTCTTCTTTTCCTCAGCCCCCTTCTTATTCTTGTTCTCAGGTTTATCCTTATCCTGTGGCTTCACCTTCTTTCCCTTACTTATCACATCCAAATTACCTTCGTCAATCTTACTCTCATCCACCTGTTCTTTCACTTTCTTAATCATTCCTGTCCCATCACAAGACCCGGTAGGCCTACCTCCTACTACTCCCTCTCCCATGAATCCCTTCAACATCTCCTGCACTGCTTTCATCATTACTCCAAATTTTTCGTTTATTTTCTCAACCATTCTCTCTTCCACTCCTTTCACCTCTTCTTTCATTTCCACTTTTGCACTCCTTAGCATTCCTCTCATTTCCTCTAACTCGCTCTTCAGCCTCTCACACTCCACCCTCAACCTTTCATTCTCCACTTCCAACCTTTCCTTAGCTTCCCTCACCAACCGCAACTCCTCCTTCAGCCTCTCCATCTCCTTCAACTCTTCCATCCTCACTTTCTCCACCAATCACACTACTCACTACCCCTATCGTCCTGCAGCTGCCGCACCAGCAGTCCCTGTTCGGGAGCCAAAAAATAATGTGGCGGGATCACAAGCTCAAAAAACAAGTGGGCAAAATCCCCCCTACACAAACTTAATCAATCCAACTGCCAAACTCACCCTCAGCCACACTTTCCTCTTTACACTACGGAATATGCAGGACAATTGACCTACCTACACACAGAACAAAAAACACAAACACAAGTACTCACCCAACTCTGGATACTCAGGGCTATGCTGTGCTGTCCACTGGTCGAGGTTACTGAGACACCAACAACTGTCGCAAACCAACACACAACCAACAACAACCAAGAACCACAACCCCACAACTCAACACAACAACAAAGGACCACAACCCCACAACTCAACAACACAACAAACAAGGACTACAACCACAATTCAGCAACACAACAAACAAAAAAGGACTACAACCACAACTCAACAACACAACAAACAAACAAGGAACACAACCACAACAAAAGACCACAGCACAAACAATCACTAACACAAAAAACAACAACACAAAAAGGCAACACACACCCACTAACAACACCAAGAAATCACAACAGCTCACCAACAAGAACTCACACGCACCTCAACAGGAACTCATAAGCACAACAAATCCAACAGCACAGGCACAACAACTCTAAAGCAAACAATATCAAACTTAACAACAACTAAACAACAAATCAATGACACACAACTTAACTGACTATCAATGATGCCTTCACAGACCGCTGCCGACACTACTGAACATCACCAGTTCTGACTAAAGACTGACTCCAAAACCCAGAACTCTAACTCCAACAGCACCAGCAGACATCCCAGAACTCACCAACAGCCAATTCAGTTGTTAACCATCCATCCACCAATTACACCCTCTCTCTTTCTCTCTCTCTCTCTTACAGAAAACCAAAACACAAACACATATTACACAATCTCAACAGCAATACAAACCACGAAACTCACTCACTCTCTCTCTCTCTCAGTCCTCAAGGATGTTGTCAAATGGAACTCCCATATCGTAAAATCCATATTACGACCGAATTACAATCAAGTCTTCATGTTTCTTCACAATGTCAGCGAGTTCCATGACGTCTGCTGATTGATTGCGATAACTAGCTGGGCACTTAATTTTAGTAGGCACAGTAAACACATGACAACTGTCAAAAGTCTCCATGTCATGCCAACGTACAAGAGTGTGTGTTTGCTCTTTCAACTGACGTAATGTGATTATGGCAGAAGTAATTAGCAATTTCGATGTAGCCTACCTAGCTACGATGTCCATTATGTATTTGGCAACCCCCATAAGTTGCGCGGAAGTGGCGGCAGCAGCCACATTGTGACTCATGCAATTCCAGCTATAAAAGACAGTATTCCAGTTGCCAGTGTCAACTCTCTAGCTTGACCTTTAGTGACCTTCAGTGCTTTCCTTGCTGTGTGCTTTTGCTGTGACCTTTGTCTGACCATCATGCCCCAATTGGGGAGACCCTTAGAAAGCTGAAAAAATGGCAGGGAAGAGAAAGAGAGAGAGAGAGAGAGAGAAAGAGAACACCTCTTTCAGTCAAGGTGAATATTAACCAATTCCAATGTCTAGAATTCGTACTTGCATAAACATCTCTTTCAAAAGAAAAAATTTCTTGCTTCCTCAGAGAGAGAGTCAGGTGCTTGGCAGACTCATTTAAAATATAATTATCTCTCACATTATCAATGCACTGGGATATTTTAGTTGCAAGGTGACGTAGGGTAATTGCAACATCCAGGCCTAGCTCAATGGGTATTCCTTCTCCAGGATGTGAGTTTTTTTTTTTTTTTTATGTATGGCGAGACACGTTCAACAATTTCATTGAAAAGCTCCTCAATTGCCAACTCTCTCATCGAGTTGTCATAGTAACCTTTCTCCTCTCTTCTTTGTAAAATAGGCCCACATCCAGCATCTTCTGCATCTTTTTTGCTTCTTGTGCTTTTCTTCTTGCAGTATTTTCATTACTCTTAACATCAACATTGCATAGTAATGATCAATCATGGTCAGTGCTAAATCAGGATCATCTAAGTTTTCTAATATCATGTCCAGATATTGCTGGGTCTTCAAACCTTCTTGTTCATCCATCTCGTGCCTCTGACAGTGCTTGGAATGGTAATGACTGCCAAATTCCCACCATGCAATTATATATATATATATATATATATATATATATAATATATATATATATATATATATATATATATATACATATATATATATATATATATATAAGATATATATATATATATATATATATATATAATATATATATATTCCAACATATTCCTGACTCAGTTTATGTACTTTGTAATGTCTGACTATATCAAGTATGTCGTAATGGCCTTACTTCTGACATAATTGCTTTTACGCCAGTCACCGTCCACAAAAAACCGATAATAGCAGGTGTGGCCTAGATCATCGGCAACATACATGTAATACTACATACATCATGAATCTCATCTTGATGCATGTAATGCTATTGTTATTGTACATTACGTACATTGTAATCATCTGATTTTTTTTTGTACCCCAAGGCCCACCATTGCCGGTGACTGATGCAAAAACAAGCCATTATGATGGTCGTGGGCTCAAATCACCAATGTCTGATCCAACCTTAAGGTCTTCTAAAGCCTGGGTCACACATTGGCTATTTCAGACCACGTGTTGTAATGGCCCAAATTTGCTCATTACAACTTCATTATAGTCTCATGACAACCAAGTTGCCATAAATCAGCATGAATCATAACCGAGTTACTGAGTTTGATGACTGCACCATTGCTGGCAACTATATGCAAGACTGCCCAGCAGAAGTCGCCTCATTCCACAACTACTGTCAAAAGTTGCCATGTCATGGTGAAACATGCAACAAGGTCATAATGGCCTCTCAACTTACTGCATTTGATTACAGAAGTTGTAACTAGCAATGGCGAGTTGCAGCATCCAGTTTAAAGCCTGGTACACACTATGCCATCACGTATCAGCCATGTGATGCAGTAGTGGTGTTGAAAAAAATTGATAGCGGCCAAACTATACTGCAACACTGCTCACTTGTTTTCGCGTGCGAGCTGCTCAGTTGTAGTTCAGCTTTCATCAAGCCAGGATGCTTGCCGATGATGTAGTTTACCAGGAGACTTTAATATGGGGTATAGTTGCTCTGTGCTGCAAAAAAGAAACTTTTGAGGAAGAAACGTAGAACCTTGTGGTGTAAGCAATGGCTTTCTCGGCGACCTCTCAAGGAAGCTTCAATGAAATATTTTTGGAGCTACGAATCGAAAATCCAACAGACTGAAAATTACACAAGAATGCCAATCCCTGCATTTTATAAATTGTTGGAAAAAATTGAACCATATATTTGTAAGCAGGACACCAGCTTTCGAGACAGCATATCACCAGGAGCTCGTTCTTGCAACTGGAGGATCGTATGCAAGCCTCCAATAATCAACCAGGATTTCAAAATAGAGCCTCAGTCGAATCATCCCCGAAACCTGTGAAGCCATTTATAATGTCCTTAGGGAGGATTATTTGAAAGTAAGGTTCAACTATAGGTACAAAGTACACTAATATTTTTTTATTACAGGAAACGTAGCTCATCAAAACACCATAACTTCGGAGCTCCAGACTTCTGTGATGCTTTGTTTGCAGACATTTCCTAGTAGAATTGTGTCTTCAGGGTGTGCAGCTTTTTAGTAATGTCTTCATTCCGCAATGTACAGTTTACAAAACTTGATAACTCTGATTTTATGGTTTCCAAGCTTGCACCCCTGATGTTTCTCATCTGGTAATGCTTGCATTTGATGTTCCAAACAGATGGATGTTCCTTCAGTAATTTAATAAAATGTAGTGTTAGTCCTTGTCCTCTCAAAGGGTTTGGCGGGTGGTGGTGAGCGGACATCCTTCCCCTCTGAACATTGGTGCAACACTAAGCTGCGCAATGAAATAGCTCGGGCCCAACAACCCACTGGTGATGCAGCCTCGTGTTGAAAAAGCCATTTTTCAACGCATCCATCTAACACTGCGAGCATCATGATGCATAGTGTGTACGGGGCTCAAGGCTGGATCAGATATTGGCAAATTGAGTTTGGCACCGTTGTAAAAGCCATATTACGACCGAATTACAATCAAGTCTTCATGTTTCCTCACACTGTCGGCGAGTTTCACGACGTCTGCTGAGTGATTGCGATAATTAGCTGGGCACTTAATTTTAGTAGGCACAGTAGACACACGACATCTGTCAAAAGTCTCCATGTCATGCCGACGTACAAGAGTGTGTAGGTTTGCTCTTTCAACTGACGTAATGTGTTTACGGCAGACGTAATCAGCAGTTTCAATGTAGCCTACCTAGCTATGATGTCCATTATGTACTTGGCAACACCCTTAAGTTGCGCGGAAGTGGTGGCAGCAGCCACATTGTGACTTATGGAATTCCAGCTATAAAAGGCAGCATCCCAGATGCCAGCGTCAACACTCTAGCTTGACCTTTAGTGACCTTCAGTGCTTTCCTTGCTGTGTGCTTTTGCTATGACCTTTATTCATCCATCATGCCCCAACTGGGGAGACCCTTATGCTAAGGTCACACATTCACGTATCAACGCACGCACGCCCACGCATGAGCGGAAATTGGTAGTTGGCAACAGCTTACGTCAGTAAAACGTAAATGTAATTAAAACATACGTAAAATCATAGACGTACGGTGACGGGTCGTCCGGGCGCTAAGCTCAGCCCACTAGGTCGCCGTAGCCCACTCCAGTTTTGAAATGTTCAAAACAAGTCGTGGGTGGTCACGCCAAATGTCACCTGACGTAGCTCCCGGAATTGCACGTGGGAGCCACGGTGACTGCTGCGGGGTAAGCGCTAGGGTCACCAGAATCGTTCGCCGTCGTTGTTTTCTTTCCGCCGCGAAGCACGCGGGCTCTTAATTGCGCTGTAACCTACAGCGAAACTGATTCACATATTTACAACCCTGTACGACATGGCAACGCTGTAGCGTGGAATAAAAGGTCAGGTCGGCACCCTCAGGTCAGCTGTTGTTTCCGTCTCCCAAGACCAGCAGTTTCCTTCAAGCTCTCCACAGCGCCCTTCAAGATGCCGAACTTCCTAAAACGACCAAGGAAGGGACCATCAACGTCACATCTTGCAGGACCTTCTTTCGGCCCGGAAAAGACTCCTACAACCACTCCTGCAGACATTCAGGACAGGGAAAATGTCAACTTCCACCTACAGGAGTCGGAGTTGGATGAGATTCTGACTGATGACAGCGACACGGAACCTCTCCATGAAGCTACCCCCATTGACGAGGGACAGAACGTTCCCTTGACGGAGGATAGCCAAGACGTCGAAGATATTTACAATAATGGTGTAACCAATAATGTAAATATCGGAGAGGAATTCTTATACATATACATCTAAAAAATATTATCTTGAATAGGTAAAATTCCTATTTATTTCCAAGAATGTTTGATAAGTTATTAGATGTTATTCTATATCGCTTAAATATAAATCGCCCATAGTCAACAGTTTTATATGTCTAAGTGTATGTCTGAATGCTAAAATCGAAGCAAGAAAATTCTAGTGCTAGTCTTATATAGTACTTATCCTATGTTCATTTATTTGTGATGTTATATTAATTACATATTATATATATTACAGATGGTTACTATCAAAAAGTTACCATAAAACTAAAATAGATAAATTTGTAGGAAAACAACGAAGAGACGAGCTGTTACAATGATTGTTTACGGAACGGCAAGCTCTGTTCACAGGCCCGTCCTTTTGTACCCTACAGCACCACAACGGTGGGCGTGGTCTTGACGTGAAGTTGACGTACATAGAACATTACAATATCGGCGTTAGTTTCAGGTAGACGTCCGACCTTGCTTTCTTTGCGAGTACATTTGCGGCGCAATTTACGGTGCTGGCTTTACGTCCGTAATGCTAAGGTCACACATTCACGTATCAATGCACGCACGCCCACGTATGAGCGGAAATTGGTAGTTGGCAACAGCTTACGTCAGTAAGCCGTAAATGTAACGTAAAACACACGTAATATCGTAGACGTACGGTGACGGGTCGTCTGGTTGCTAAGCTCCGCCCACTAGGTTGCCGTAGCCCACTCCAGTTTTGAAATGTTCAAAACAAGTCGTGGGTGGTCACGCCAAATGTCACCTGACGTAGCTCCAGGCATTGCACGTGGGACCCACGGTGACTGCTGCGGGGTAAGCGCTAGGGTCGCCAGCATCGTTCCCCGTCGTTGTTTTCTTTCCGCGGCGAAGCACGCGGCCCTCCTAATTGCGCTGTAGCCTACGGCGAAACCGATTCACACATTTACAACCCTGTACGACATGGCAACGCTGTAGCGTGGTATAAAAGGTCAGGTCGGCGCCCTTAGGTCAGCTGTTGTTTCCGTCTCCCGAAACCAGCAGTTTCCTTCAAGCACTCTCCACAACGCCCTTCAAGATGCCGAACCTCCTTAAACGACCAAGGAAGGGACCATCAACTTCACACATCTTGCAGGACCTTCTTTCGACCCAGAAAAGACTCCTACAGCCACTCCTACAACCACTCCTGCAGACATTCAGGACAGGGAAAAAGTCAACTTCCACCTACAGGAGTCGGAGTTGGATGAGATTCTGACTGATGACAGCGACACGGAACCTCTCCATGAAGCTACCCCCATTGACGAGGGACAGAACGTTCCCTTGACGGAGGATAGCCAAGACGTCGAAGATATTTACAATAATGGTGTAACCAATAATGTAAATATCGGAGAGGAATTCTTATACATATACATCTAAAAAATATTATCTTGAATAGGTAGAATTCCTATTTATTTCCAAGAATGTTTGATAAGTTATTAGATGTTATTCTATATCGCTTAAATATAAATCGCCCATAGTCAACAGTTTTATATGCCTAAGTGTATGTCTGAATGCTAAAATCGAAGCAAGAAAATTCTAGTGCTAGTCTTATATAGTACTACTTATCCTATGTTCATTTATTTGTGATGTTACATTAATTACATATTATATATATTACAGATGGCTACTATCAAAAAGTTACCTTAAAACTAAAATAGATAAATTTGTTGGAAAACAACGAAGAGACGAGCTGTTACAATGATTGTTTACGGAACGGCAAGCTCTGTTCACAGGCCCGCCCTTTTGTACCCTACGGCACCACAACGGTGGGCGTGGTCTTGACGTGAAGTTGACGTACATAGAACATTACAATATCGGCGTTAGTTTCAGGTAGACGTCCGACCTTGCTTTCTTTGCGCGCACATTTGCGGCGCAATTTACGGTGCTGGCTTTACGTCCGTTAGCCAGTGTCCTGTTTACCAGCTGTTCAAGGTCATTTCACCGCGATGATGCCCACGATCCACATACGTGGGCATACGCCGTCGTGATACGTGAATGTGTGACCCCAGCATTAGCCCGTGTCCTGTTTACCAGCTGTTCAAGGTCATTTCACCGCGATGATGCCCACAATCCACATACGTGGACATACGCCGTCGTGATACGTGAATGTGTGACCCCAGCATTAGAAAGCTGAAAAGTAAATGGCAGAGAAGAGTGAGAGAACATCTCTTTCAGACAAGGTGAATATTAACCAATTCCAATAATGTCTAGAATTCGAACTTGCATAAACGTCTCTTCTAAAAGAAAAAAAACATTCTTGCTTCCCGAGAGAGAGTTAAGTGTTTGGCAGACTTATTTTCAAAATAATTCTCTCTCTCTCTCTCTCTCCCTCCTTATTAATGCACTGAGATATTTTAGTTGTAAGGTGACACAGGGTAATTGCAACACCCAGGCCTAGCTCAATGGATCTTTTCCAGAATGTGAGTTTTTTCTTGATGTAGGGCGAGACACTATCATGAATGTTATTGTGACTGTTATCAGGTTCGTGCCAGAAAGAGGGAGGCTTGATAGCCCAACCTTAAGGGACAGGTTCCAGCCCGTGCACAAGGACAACTCAAATGGTAAACATGGAGGATTTTGACAATTTTATTCCAAAACTAGAATCTGAATCACTTTAACAATGAATTAAACGATGATGCACAAACATAGGTGACACAAAAATCTCAAATTTACATGAAATTAACGTGGCCACACGACCGCTCAAAAAACACACAAAAATCACTTAAATTGAATCGCACTTTCATGAAAATAGCTAGGGACACATTCCTGAAAGTGGATTAAACAATGACAGTATGTTTAAATCAATTAGCCCAACGATGGGTATAGAAAAGAACAATTACTTACTGTAGCCTACATAATGTTAGCTTTGTTCGCAACTTCCCCTCATGGGTAGTTCACGCTCGTACACCATGTACACGGCCCGGAAGAGCTACTAACTGAACAGAGTTTATTAGAAGGAAGAGAACGTGTGGTGGGTGCACTCGCATTTTATACCTGGGCGGATTGCGTCAGTCAATTTGACTGGTAATTTTTTTCTCCTCAAAAAGGAAGCATTCTTCTGTTTATTAGATAATTTACATAACAAGAATTCCACCATTGATCCATGGGGGGGAAGAAGCGAGGACTGATAAATGCGAACTGACAAGAAAGAACCATTCTGCTTTTGCTGCCAGATCGTCTGATATGTGGCAATATGCCTTACATGGAAAAGTGGAAAATGGATGGACGGGCGGGATTATGTCACGGAAAACTCGTGCACTAGTTTGTTGTGACATTCTCCACCCTCTAAAAAGGGGGGAAGGAAAGAAAACAGGCAAAAAGGCAATCGGACAGAGTAGGCAGACATGGTCAAATGGGTCGTCAAAGCCTAGGCTCGTGTGCAGCGCTACAGCACGGGTCTAGCTTTCGACAGCAAAAAAATACGGAGTGATCACTCAAAAAAGGCAAGGACACAAATCAATAATCAAAAGAGAATCAAAAGCAATGTACAAATTGTAACTCCCTCAAGGTAATGATTGCAATAAATAGTTCAAGCCAAATTCAATCAATGATAAACACATGGTAACATGCAACACATCAATACAGACCCTCTAATGGCAGTAGGATCATATCAAAATGTAATCTGAATAACGTCACGGCATCAATAGACAAACAGTGCAGGGCACATCATGGCAACTGCAATCACACAAAAGCAATGCCAGCATACAATTAGATTCATCAACATCAATGTATTTCAAACCATCAATAGCAACACTCAAGCATAGCTTGATAAATGCAAAATCATGAAATAAACAGTCAAAATTCCTCTTTAAGGAACTTGCAACTCACTCAGTGCTTGTCACAGAGCATACTCATACCAGGGCCATCATCAGTGGCAGAAAATTTAATAATACACTAATGCAATTATGTATATGTAATTCAGCAATCATAAAAGATGGAAATATAGTATGTCACGAGACCAGCCAATTAAGGCAAGAATAGTAACAGAAAATCACTTACACAGTAAGATTGTTATGACCTACAAATTCAAATGTTCATTTAGTTCAATCACAGATACCAAAAACACTTGTACAAGAGTTTCATTTGGTGGGAGCTCTTTCCCGTGTAATGTAAGAGTTACAAAATGTACAAAGTTCACAAATCAACACGTATACAAGTCGTTCTGTTGAGTTCGTCATGGACTGCAGGGTCGGCTTGCATGCAACGACTCGACAGAAAACAGAATATAGAGAACAGAGACTCAGTCCTAACTCCTTCAGAACTCTTTTTCAATGCACACACTTTCAGAGTTCACCTCTTTACTTTCAACAAATACATACACTACACTAAATCAGATCGTCTCTTACCCACTCAGACATCCTTTTTCTCTGTTCTTCTGCAGCCTTCCCTTTCGGTCAGATACCTGCATCATGTACTGTCTCACTCACTCCTACCTTCTTGAACAGACATATTATCAGTGCTCTATCGATCGGGAGGGGTGGAGGTGTTGGTTGTTGGAGAAGAGGTCTGAAGGCTAACACACATGCCCTACATCTCCCAACTATTCTCTTGGCAGTAGCCCTCAATCCAGGACTCCAACGTTCCTGCAGGAAAAGAGTTATTAGAACATTAACCCCACAATGCATGCAAGTTACATGGAGATGGGTGAGATACAATGATGCTAAAGTACCTTTGGAGGGCAGTAATACTAACTCATTCTTTGTATTAGTAACTTCAACTAATCTATTTTGGGTGAAAATTACGCCATTACGCATGACTAGGCATAATTGTTTTACAAAATTATTAATGTGAGTGGGCACAGGCACGCCAAAGTTCCTTCTTCCCTGAGCTCTCTCAGGGCGGCTGTGATCACATTTTGTCGGATTGGAGATTCTCCCTCTTCGACACATGGTTCAGGGGTCCCCTCACTGTGCAGAAAGGGTGGTCCTTCATGCCACAGGTGGTTGACTTTCAAATCGTGCAATGTTGAACCTCGGGTCAAGATGTCAGCTGGATTCTGCTTTGTGGGGACATACTTCAACTCGATGCCACACTCCTGTTGGATCAAAAGAATCTCCCCCACTTGATTAGAAATGAATATGTTTTTACTTCCCGAGCAGCTACCTTCCCAGGCAATAGCTACTTTCCTATCAGTCCTGAGCACTATGGTGGTAAAACTAAACAACTTACAAAGATGGTTTCTCAATCTAAATCCTAACAATAATCCTATAAAATTCTAACTTTGGAATTGTCAGTTTCGCTTGCTTCCGAGGCATGACTCGCATTTTGGAAGTCAAGAGACTAACGTGTTCGGATCTCTATCTGACATAGGCTACAGCTCTGTAACTTTTGCTTGACGCGTCAGTAAACAGATGCAATTCGCTACAGCTCTGGACATTCTTAGGCCTTGAACTAATTCCCAAAACACTGACTTCATCGGGTTCCTTGCAACCAATCTGCAGATCAAACTCCCTACAATTACTTGCCCACCCCGTCAAAGGTATGTGGGCCTCGTCCATTCGTTCCCTGGCTACAAATGTCTGCAGATAATTATCGACATAGAAAGATTTAATTATATCTTCCCGTCCCCGCTCATGGAGATGGGTTTGGAGCACTTGTCGCAAAAGATAAGGACTACTGGTTATGCCAAAAACTGCAACGTTAAAGGTGTACATGGCCGCTCGTTTCAGCTATCGTCGCCACAAAAAACGTGCATATTTAGTATCATCGGGATGTAACAATACTCTGTGGAAAGCTTTTGATGTCTGATACTAATGCATGGGGATCGCGTCGGAACCTAAGGAGCAAATCACATAGCATTTCAAATAAGTTAGGACCTGGATAAAGGCAATCATTTAATGAGTTCTCCCTTGACTTTAGAGGATGCATTGAACATGATACGTAATGGAGTCGTGAGACTCTGCCTCTTAACCCCAAAGTGGGGCAAGTTATATCCCTCAATCTTTGAATCAGTGACTTCAGAAATGAACCCGGCGTCGAGATACATCTGAAGGACATCTCATAGTCTCTTCAGTCCTCAGGGTCTTTCACAAGTTGCGTCTCTAGCGTGTTCAATTGAGTGAATGCATTACAATAGTAAGGTAGCTGGCAACTCGGTCAAAGGCTCGTCCATAACCATCTTTGCAGTTACATAAGGTTTCTCATCTTTGGCTTTTGGCTGTGTTCTTTGATTTATCCTTTGGTTGGTGCCTGGGTTCACAGGCGGCAAGACTGCTTGTGATGTTTTTGAGGAGGACTGATAACTGGGGTTGTTGGTGGGCACGACAGATCTGGGTTGTGCATTGTCTTTCTCACAAATCAAACTGTGAAGTCGTCCATCACATAACTTACAATTATGTTTTACGTTAACATTGCCTACTGGTGTGACTTGACACTAGGCAGTTGAAACATTTCTTATTCAAAATTAACTGATGTTTTTTTAGCTGCCACCGTAAAGTACTTTGCACAATGAGACACGGAGTGATTGCCATTGCAGAATGGGCAAGCGGTTGCATGGTTAGCATTCACTTCGGACCCCTTCTTACAGGCAGTTAACAATTCCTCTTCCTTCTGCAATGCATCATCCTCCATTAACCTTACAATGAAATTCAGTGCTTCAAACAACTCGTTCAATGAAAAATCACATTTACGCAGATACTCAACTACCTTGGAATAGACTTGTCCTTGTGACAACTTCTGGTTGATAAAACTTAATAACTTGCCATGATCTAATGAGGATCCGCTCAATCGTTTAATTTGTTTGATTAAAACAGTTAGTTCTATGCGGCAATTTTTAAGGTCAACATAGTTGCACTTGGGGACAATAAATCGACTAGCCTTCTATGCAGAATGACTAATCTGCTGCTGGTTGCTGTAATATTTCTCAAGCAAATCATGGGCAATTTGGTAGTTTGCAGCTGTTACGCTCAAGGATTGGACGACCTTGAGCGGCTCTCCTTCTAATGAACCTAACAAATAGGTATACTTGGCAACATCATCTAGATCAGATCTATATGCACATGGGCATCAAACAGCTCAGTAAATGTGGCGAATTCGCTTTTTTCACCTTTAAACGTGGGGAGGGGTAGCTCTTTGAGATGTGGTAAATGTGTTGTTGGCTGTTCTACACTAGTCAACATACTGATATGACTCAATAACAAGGTTACAACTTGGCCTGCATCTTCCAGGACATTAATGACTTTACTTTCGATTGATGACTCTAATTTGACTGTGACATATAATGTTCGCAACTGTTTCTCGGTTGATTGAATTCTGTCTAACAAATTCTTATAAACCTTCTTGAGAGAATCAAGCAGATTTCTTTCGGCTCAAGTGAATGTCGCCGTCAGAAGAACTACAAGGGAGTCAATCTGGGTCTCTACTGCGGCCACCATTTTGAACACGGGAAGTTAGCAATTTTTATTTACTCTACAGGAAAGATGGGTTCCAATCAAACTAAAGGGTAAGGAAAATGATGCCACTCTTGTTACGTTAAATTACACTAGCTCAATACCCAGCATTGACTTTCCTTTAGTTTCTCTAGTCAACTTTTCAGGTCCTCTTACTGTGGATTAGTCTCATGATATGGTTCAAGAAAATGGTTCTTACATGCTAATCAAAATGGACATTGTCACACAAGCGTCCTTGCGGTACACTATAGGGTTCATTGGCACATGTCTCACACCACAATTTCTATACCTGCACAATACCTCATATTTGCACATTGAAGTTCTTTTCCTTTGCAAGATACTCTGAAGGGTTTACTCCGAAGCGGTTCGCTGCTCAATAGAGTCATTCTTCCGCATTGCACATGGCCAAGGTTACAGTGATCGACCTCCATCACCAGAAGGGGCAACATTTTAAAGGACAAATCTGATATTAGCCTGCTTGGCCTACGATACATTCATACTTCCACGTCTTCATTATGTGGAAGGCATGAGGGTAGTTGTGAATGACCCAAAACTAAAACGTTGAATACCATAATCTAGCTGCCATTGCTCTGAGACTGGATACTTACGGCTATCCGGTTCAATGAAGGACCAAAATGTTGCGAATGTTATTGCGACTGTTTTCAGGTTCCTGCCAGATGGAGGGGGGGGGCGCTTGATAGCCCTACCTTAAGGGACATGTTCCAGCCTGTGCACAAAGACAACTCAAATGGTAAATACTGAGGATTTTAACAATTTTATTACAAAGCTAGAATCTAAATCACTTTAACAATGAATTAAACAATGACGCACAAACATAAGTGATAATCTCAAATTTACATGAAATTAACATGGCCACACGACCACTCAAAAAACACACAAAAATCACTTAAACTGAATTGCACTTTCATTAAAATAGCAACGGTTTAAATCAATTAGCCCAACGATGGGTACAGGAAAGAACGATTACTTACTGTACATAATGTTGGCGTCATTCACAACTTTCCCTCATGGCTAGATCTCTCTCTCTCTCTTACAGAGATGTATGTTTTTGAGTATAATAAATAAATGATTTACTATTTTAAATTATTGACATTAATGTAAACAGCAATAATATCAATTCATTAAAGAAAATACTATAGTGAATTAGCAAGATGTTAGTTTATAAATTTAAAAAATTATGTAAGAATGAAGGAAATCCCAGTCTTCTCTCTATAACTCCTGGTACTAAAGCTGTCAAATATATCAAGTAATGTGACAGGAGGGGGAGGAGCTGTTGTGTTGTTGCCACTAAGTGTTCATGTAATTTCTCTCTCTTTTACTGAGATGAGAGAATTTTTATAGTTCATGTACTATATGTTTATTACTACTTTCAAATAGTAATAATATTAATACAACTGTAATTACAAAATTCATATTATGTGATAGTATTTTAAAGAAATACAATAATCTATCCATTTCACTCTTTTAAATAAGGATAACTCTCTCTCGCTCTCTCTTTTCCTTTTGCCACACAAGATATTATGTCATAGTGGTAACTCTCTCCCTCTGTTTTGTGTTAGAAGTATTATCTGAGAGAACATAGATAAAGTCTCTCTCTCTCTCTCTCTCTCTCTCTCTCTCTCTCTCTTTTTTACTGAGATGAAAGATTTTTTATGGTATTAGTATGTAATATGTTTATTGATATTTTCAGTTGTTAATAATAATAATGATAATAATAATAATAACAGTAATATATTTACAAAATTCGTATGTAGTAGTATTTTAAAGAGATAAAAATAACCTTTCCATTTCACCTATGTAAGGATAACTCCTCTCTTACTGAGATGAGAGAATTTTTATGGTAGATGTATGAGTTTATTAATATTTTCAAATAATAATAATAATAATATTTCGGAAGGAGGGAGACCCCTCTCGTAGACAGGTTTTGTTGAAAATGGTTGCTGCTTCAGCACAATTAATCTTGTAGAGAGTCTTCTCTATTTTTCTGATGACGGCTTTCTCGTTGTTGCTTAGACTGGTGAGCAACGCACCAGAGGGCATGGTATTATTATTAATTATTAATAGGGCTTAGTTTTTCCAGACCTCTGAGTCCCAAGTAGACTCTTCTCGGGCTGGTTCTCAGGGATTAATCCTGAGAAAAAATAAGAAAATAAATAAATTAGACTTTATTTGAGAAACCTGTCTTACTTAAAAAAGTTATGATGTTATATTGAAAAATCTTTGCTTTCAGCAAGAATACTTTTCATTTTTTAATTCCGTATATAAATAGATCTTTGTTGGGTCCAATTTGGTCACTCAATAAGTAAATGCTGTCCTGTCATGGGTGTTTGACATCTGTTACACTTTATTGGGTCAGCATGTGGTGTTGACATTAAGTGACCTTGCGAGAATTGTGTGTCCTATACAGAGCCTTGCTAGGATCACCTCTTTTGATCTATCCTCCTGTGAGGATGTCCTCCATGCATACACTTCAGTTTTTATGTTTTTTAAGTTTATTTGTTGTTGGCACTGAGGCCCATTCTCTTTTCCAGTCTTGGTAAATCAATGGTTTAACAGATGTTATCCAGTCTGACACTGGGGCATGTGTAATTGTTGGAGGGATAGTGCAGGCTGATTTGGCAGCTGAGTCTGCATTTTCATTTCCTTTTATTCCCACGTGTGCAGGTATCCAACATATTTCCATTGATAATCCTGATTGGAGGAGTTGATGAATTTTTATTTGTATTTCCTGCACTATTTGGTTTACTGATTTATACTGTCTTATAGCATCTATAACGCTACGTGAGTCACTGAAAATAACAGAGACACTTGCTTTTGCCTCAGATATCATGTCAAGAGTCATCTGTATGGCTGTGACTTCAGCAGTAAATACTGATGATATTAAAGGTAGGCTTTTTTTCATTAACATATTTTTCGAATATGCAGATGCTCCTACTCCAACATTATTTTTGGAGCCGTCTGTATATACCATAAATTTGTTTCCTTTTCTTCTAATGTGCTCCAAAGCATGTTGGTGGTACATTTCTGTACTTGTCATTTGCTTTTTGAGTAGGTGGTGGCTATTCCATTGGTGGGTGAAAAATTGGATCCATGTTATGCAAGTTCACTATGTATTTAGCTCTTTTTGGGAAAGAGCTAGTACTATTAGCTGCTGTTACTGGATTACAGTATTGGAAGCAGTCAGCTGCAGAGACGATCCCGCTTGCATTGAAAGACCTCTTCGTATTGTTATTAAATTACGGTGATCTTTTAAGGGCAACACACCTGCCTCTACCAGAAGCGAGCTTGTTGGGGACGATCGGAATGCTCCTGTGCACAATCGCACGCCTTCATGGTGCACTGCATCGAGAGATTTTAATGCAGATTCTGAGGCGGATGAATATATTGAACATCAGTAATCTATTATGGATAAGACTGTTGCCTTATAGTATATCATTAATAAAATGTCTCGCTTTGCTCCCCAATTAGTGTGATAACTTTTTTAATATGGCAAGGGCTTTGATGCCCTTGGCTTTAATGTATTTGATGTGCTCTTTCCAATTTAAATGTTGATCAAATATCACTCCTAGATACTTGATTTTTGTACAAAATTGTATTTCAGTGCTATACAGGTGAAGTTTGATTGTTTGGTTCTTCATCCATCTTTTGCCTTTGTAGAAGACGATTGCTTTTGTTTTATCAGTTGAAAATTTAAATCCAACTGAATTTGTCCAACTACATATATTTGAAATGGCAGTACTGAGAACTCTATGAGCATGTCTCAAATTACTACTCGTATAGTAAATAACAAAGTCATCAACATATAAACTGATTTTTACACCACTTGGTAAATTTATAGTAATGTCATTGATTGCTAAAGCAAACAATGTACAGCTCAAGACACTACCTTGAGGGATTCCTTCTTCCAGTTTATAGATTACTGAGTAGGAATTTTCTACTCTTACTTGAAAAGTTCTGTTTGTTAAAAAGTTCTTAATAAATATTGGTAAGTGGCCTCTCAGTCCCTTGGAGTGGAGTTTTTGCATGATGTTATGTTTCCATGTTGTATCGTATGCTTTTTCTATATAAAAAAATAGAGCTACTGTTAATTTCTTTTGTTCAAAGCCTTTTTTGATAATTGATCTTCTAAATGTGTTAAGGGATCTAGGGTTGATCTACCAGCTATTGAACCAGATTGTGTTAGTGTTAAAATGGATTCTTTGGTTATTACATACGTTAATCGTGCATTGACAATTTTTCTAAGATTTTGCATAGGCAACTTGTTAGGGATATCGGTCTATAATTGGATGGATTAATTGCATCCTTTCCTGGATTACTTATTGGAATTATTATGGCATGTTTCCATTTATCAGGAAAGACACGTTTTAGCCAGATGCTAATATAAAATTTGAATAAATATGATTTAGCTATAGGAGCTCATTTTTCTATCATTTCAAATGATATTTTATCATATCCTGGTGCGGAGGGATGACAAGAGTTGATGACATTATCTAGTTCATCCAAGTTAAAAATATAATTATATTCCAGGTCTTCAAGAGTTTCAAAATTGAGTATTATATTTTCTTTTTGTTTCCTGGTATTTTGAAAATGTATTTCTAGGCTGGAGTAAGCACTGATGTTTTCAAAATGCTTTCCAATTATATTTGATATTTCATAAGTATCATGGTATATTTTTCTATTTAAATGTATTGCACTTCTTGGAGGTCTTATATGTTTTCCATTGATTTTCCTTATCTTTTGCCAGATATCCCTTGTGGATGTGTTTGAAGATATGTTTGAGACATATTTCTTCCATGATGCAATTTTTTCCGCCATTACCGTTTTTCTAAATTTGGCTGCATATTTTTTATATAGTGGTTTAATATGGTTAATTGTTATGTTTGTTATAACTATTTTGTTTAATATGTTTATAATATAGGGTATTTTGTTGAGGGATTTAAGGCGAGTTTTGAGTCTATTTAGATTGTGACCCCATATATGTTTTATTTTACTTTAGGTTGTTAAGGTTGGGTTCCACCATGGGACGGGATTTTGTGGAATGTGATTTGGTTTTTGGAATACTTTTATCTGCAGCATTTATTATGAAGTTTGAGAAGGATTCACATGTAGTATTGTGATCTTCGTTATGCGGGAATGGTGGTAGGTTTCGTGTGTATAGGAAATATCTATCCCAGTTAGCTTTTTGAATATTATATCTTGTAGGTGGCAATATTTTGATATTACTTAAGTAGTTCAGAATGATTGGGAAATGGTCACTTGTGTATGAATCGTCTAGGATGTTCCATTCGAATTTCTTGGCTACATCATTTGAACATAATGAAATGTCAATTGAAGAAAAGGTTAGGTGTGTATTTGAAAAATATGTTGGGAATTCACTTTCATTGAGACAACACAGGTTGTGTTTCATTATAGTTTTTTCTATGTTGATTCCGGATGTGTCAGTGGGGTTTTTAGTATCCCATAATTGATTATGTGCATTAAAATCTACTATAAGTAGGGGTTCCTGTATACTTTTGCTAATAAGTTCAGAAAAATCACTAAAATTTGCATTGAAATTTGGTTGGTTATATAATTTACAAATAGTGATTTTACTTTTGTCAGGCATATACAGTTTATTTTTATGAAATTTAGTTTCTATGTTTATATTATCTTGTTTGTTATTGTGCTGCTTGATGTCTTGGTTTTTGGTCACATTTGAAAAGGTGGGGGTTTTGGATGGATTATTAACTCCTCTTACTTTTAGCTCAAGTCTGGCTTCCATGACTGACATTCCTGTCCTCTTTATTAACAACTGAAGTTCTGTGTTATATTGGTAAAATGAGCACTCCTTAGATTTCGAGTGATGGGCTAGTCCACAATTGATAAATTTTGGTTTATACAGTTCTAATTAGTGGTATGGTCATCTGATGCACAGACTGCACATATAGCCTTATTACGGCATCTTTTGTATGTGTGTCCATACCTTGAGCACTGTGTACATTGTAGTGGTTTAGGAACAAAAGGACGAACTTCTCTATTTTGTCCAAGAATTTTATTTTAAATGGTAGTAATTTGTTTTGTAGTAGGCTGACGAGGATTGTGTTGTCAGCATTGAGGACTAGAAATCTTGACCAGTTATCTGGTCCAAAGAGGTCACCAAAATGTACCAATGTGGGATTAAGTCAGTAATTTTTGTTTCTTTTTGGTCCTTGTTTTATGTATGTTGCTTGTCCATTATTTTTATATTTTTTTGTATTGTTGGGAGGATTATTTGTCTCTAATTCAAAATTATTGTTCATCATATATGGTTCCATTGTTACGATATGGGAGTTTACCAATTTATTTTTGTTTGTTTCTTTTTTATTTATGCTATTTGGTTTTCTGGCTCTGCTGCTTTACTTGGAACAGGGTGTTCCTTTGTGTCATTTATAGTACTTTCACTACTTGTGGCAGTACCAAGGAAATTCGGGAGTGACGTGCCAATAGTCATCAACTGTGCCATAGTTTTTCCATCATGGGGCCCAGGGGTACTCAAATCATTTATTTCAATATACATAAATTTTGAGATTTATAAAAAAAAAAAAAAAATCTTGAAGAGATATCATTAGCTCTTCGCGAAGTTAAATCTTCTGCCAATGGTACAAATGAGAAAGGACTCCCAAATGTCCACATCCCTACCCTACCCCAAAAGAGGATGGCATAACATAATTAGTATGGCCCAAGTGTAAGCAGAACCCACTTGCTAGGACAAAGAGTATTACAATAATACAATTATCCCCATCCTAATCACATTATGGGCAAACTGGATAGAATGCAGAGTGTTCTATTCCTAGAACCATTGGCAAAAATGGAAAAGTCCACAGAAGTTAACTCAAAAATATATAATGTCATATGGGACTCTTGGGTTCGAACCTGGGAAGAGGTTACTGAGGTTCGAGAGCCCCCTCACCACGTCAAGGTGGTCCCATAATGAGGGGGTGTTCAACTCCAGGCTCCTTCAAAGTTTCAAGGACAGAATTTTCCAATATACAAATAACTTTGATTGAAGGAAAAAAATGAAATTGTTATCAAGAGATTAAGGCTTTGCCATTTTGTCATCAAAGCACTGGGCATTAACTATGAGCTACCCTCCATGTTGATTCACTCATCACAATCAGCACTATTCCCCTATTAGGATGAAATGTAGAGCCTAACCATCTAAACACTCATTGTCAAGGAAGACTTATTTTTATTATTAATAGGGATTAGTTTTACCTGTCAGCCATATAAGTAAACCATACCAGAGTAAGCAATGATTGTTTTGCAACCTTGACTCTGAAAGATCCTACATCTTCATGTAGGTTTTTACAGCACAGTTCCTGAAAAACAGGAATATCATCTCACTGATATTCCTGTATTTCAGTAGCTTTCTTCCTAGCAGCTACAGGATATAGTTCTAGAAAGATGCTGGTTTGTTAATTGTACAAATACATCCAAATCTAACTCTTATAGGGTGTTCCAAAATCAGCAAGAGTGACACCTGAAACCAAGCGCTGTAGGTTGGTGCAGAAAAGGGGATTACAGGCAGTCCCCGGGTTACGACGGGGGTTCCGTTCTTGAGACGCGTCGTAAGCCGAAAATCGTCGTAAGCCGGAACGACGCTTGGAAATATGTCTTAAACTAATAAAAAGTTATAAAAACCTTACTTGTAATCCTTTGGTTACACTACATGTTGTTCCTGTAGTTTTATGTACAACCTGGAGTTATTTTCATAAAAGAATGCTGGTTCTTGAAGGTAAAAACTATTGTAATCCTCTGGTGACACTACATTCTTGAAGTTTTATGTACAACCTGGAGTGATTTTGCAAAATCTTGAGGGCTACAAGAACAGCTGATTACTATTTACGTATCATATAGACTAATTAAAGTAAATGTATCTTTAAATAGGCTTATATATTAGTATCAACAAAACATTTCCTGCCATGAGTCAGAGGCCGTTTAATGAAACGAACACTTCTCTGTCCTATCTGTTCAGAAAATAAACGTTACGTCAATCCCCGAGACCATTGTTGCCAAAGCGTCTCTCTCTCTCTCTCTCTCTCTGATCAAATTACATTGGAAACTTGACATGCGATTGCCCTAATATACGAATGTTTTGAGATATAACAAAATTTGCGAAAAATACAAGCTTTGATATACAACGAAATATTTGAGATACGATTTTGCGATGAGTGTTAGTTGTATAGGCGACCGATAAATGGCGTTCAGTCTGTTTGTTTGTGGTGCTGCATGTTAACACGTCGTTGTTTAGTTCGTTGTATTTGCGCCTATTTTTCGTGTTATTTTGTCTATTTTATTATTAACCATGGGTCTCAAAGCTAAAGACAAAGCAGGTGATAAGAAAAAACCCAAGAAAATTATTTCGATGGAAGCAAAACATGAAATTATAGCAAAGCATGAACGTGGCGTTTGTATCGTCGATTTGGCAAACGAGTATGGGTCGAAATCCTTCTACAATATCCACGATCATCAAGCAGAAGGAAGCTATAAAAACCCCCCGAGACCATTGTTGCCAAAGCGTCTCTCTCTCTCTCTCTCTCTCTTGATCAAATTACGTACTGGATAATGTCTCTCTTTGGATACTTCGATTTTGCCGAATATTGAGGGCTACAAGAACAGTTGATTACTATTTACGTATCATATAGACTAATTAAAGTAAACGTATCTTTAAATAGGCTTATATTATTAGTATCAACAAAACATTTACTGGCATGAGTCAGAGGCCGTTTAACGAAACGAACACTTCTCTGTCCTTAACTCGGAGTCGTCGGAAGCGACGCTCTCTCTCTCTCTCTCTCTCTCTCTCTCTCTCTCTCTCTCTCTCTCTCTCTCTCCTCTCTCTCTCTCTCTCTCTCTCTGATCAAATTACTGGATAATGTCTCTCTTGGATACTTGGAATTTGCGTTGTAATCTAACCAGAAACTTCGTTTTGTTATTATTACTGGAAACAAGCAATGATTTTTTCATTATTTGCGGCTTTGGACTGTTATATGTAAACTAGTATGTATTCATTCGCTCGGAAACTAGTTCCAACCGCATATGAGGCGTCACTAAAAACATAGAAAAAATACACTAAAAAGTGTCGAAAATCATCATAATCTCAAAATTTTTGTTGTAATCTAACCAGAAACTTATTTTTATTAATATACTGTGCTAAACTATAAAGGATTTTTATCATAGTATGCGTTTTTTAAAAGCGTTCGTTAACTCGGAGCGTCGGAAGCGTCAGCGTCGTAACCTCGGAACAAGCGTCGTAACCCAGGACGATTTTTCCATTGAATATTTAAGAAAAAGCGTCGTAACCTCGGAACGTCGTAAGCCGGAACCGTCGTAACCCGGGGACCGCCATGTATATTCTTACCCGAGGATGTCCTCTGTACTTGATATGTAACTCTTGTCTCTGAGTCCTCTAACTTAAATTCATGGTTGGCTGGTGATTGGTAATAAGCTCTTGTACAGCAATGGCTTATACTACCTGCATCTATAAAGCAAAATCTTTATAATAATTATTATTAAATAGTTCATTATAAAAAAGGATACAATAAAAATAAACCCACTGTAAAAATATTTATTTGTCCTCATAGACATGGCAGCAGCAGTAGCAGCAGCTACAACAATAATAATAACAACAACAACCTTTGGAGGTGATAAAAGTATTGCTACAGCAGGGGGAAGTGTCCACTGATTGACAGGGCTAGACTCTAGAATACAATTTTAGCAGTTGAACACTAATCATACAGTAAAAGACTAAATGCATTTTCAATCATATGGAAAAGATCAGCTACAATACAGCAAACTCAAAAGATAGGTGAACACTTCCAAGCCCCATCTCCCCCACCCACAAAATAAGCCTCCCTTCCTTACGAAAAATTGATGAGCACCTCCCTTCCCTGTCACACAGTGCTGTGACACAAACAAAATTTTCACATGGTAGTACCATCACTCAACTCCTGTGCTACAACAATTCGCTGCTTCACAGTATTTTTTAATATACTTAAACTGCAAGTAAACAGCACTGCTTCTCTTCTGTCTCTTGATTAATTCATTTTTAATTACAGATTAACAGCTTTGACCATTAAAATGAGTAAATGTAAAATACTGTAGGCTATTACAAAAATACACAAGACTTGAACACTACACAAGTAATCTGATTGAAAAAAAATACAATTACCAGTAATTTAGTTTACATAAAAATATTGCACCACTGAATATGAGAAACTATCAAATCACGACTCTCAGTTTCACATTACTGTACCATGCTAACTTGTATTGGTGGATGACCAAATACCATGTTTTTCTCTTGAACAATAATACTCTAAAAAGGAAAGAGTTTTCCATACAACTCCAAAAATTAAATCCACTATAAAGATTTTCCACATAATGTGACTTACTTTTTAAGCGAGATGAATACAAAACTGACTGAACACTAGATAAAGGTACAGTATACACAATAGCAGGGCAGTTCTTTTCTGTCACATTGTCAGAAAGAAATAACCCCAGGACATAACTAGCTATTTAAGGAATATCTTTGGTACACTATTGACCTCTTATCAATAATCTTTGAAATTCAAAACTACACTAGCCACTCAAGTACTGCACTATGTTACAGTACTGTACTGTAAGAAAGACTGTCTGTATAACAAATGACGACAGAAGTGACAAAGAGGGAGATACTGTATAATGACAGGCACCTGTCCTGTCAATCCAAAGGGTTTTTTGTACAATGGTCCCTATAATTTGGCAGACAAAATTTTGACACCTGCAGGGTCTTTCATCAGATGTCATTGTTAA
The DNA here is from genome assembly GCF_015104395.2 of Macrobrachium nipponense. NCBI lineage: Eukaryota > Metazoa > Arthropoda > Malacostraca > Decapoda > Palaemonidae > Macrobrachium > Macrobrachium nipponense. The sequence goes on from NC_087211.1 coordinate 34,876,551, forward strand.
TGATCCTGATACAGCACTGAACATTCTTGTATAATTTGCTAATGCTTCAGAATGGAAGATTTTCTTTCTACAATATTTGGTGTGATTCAACAGGCCCATATATGACCAGTGAACAAGTCTGTTAATAGAACAGACAAAGAAAATATATTTCATAACAGAGTATAGATTGAATTTATCACAGCAAAATAGCACACTATTTAAGACAAGCTCCTTTACAGTGTAAGTAGTAACATGTCTTGGCATTCAAAAGAAATTATGGAATCTATAATCAATATATATGTAAATCACCTCAGACAGACAGGTGGTCCCCGGTTATCGGCTGCTTCACTCTCTGGCGCTTTGGTTTTATGGTGGTTTTTGAAAATATTTATTAAAAAATAAGATTTCTTATGGCGCCACATTCGGTTATCGGCACCATAAGCTACCCGTCCGCTATGGCGCACCATATGCCTGCTATGGCACGCCATAAGCCACTATGGCGCGCCATAGCAGTTATCCAGGGCTACATAAAGCGAAAATCGCCATTAAGCGAAGCATGAAAGTCTACGGGAGTAAAACATACTTCTGGCTCTCTTATGGCACTGAGACACTTATGGCACTGATAAGCGCTAATTGGCGCCATAAGAGCATCATAAGTATGTTTTACTCCCTTAGACTTTCATGCTTTGCTTAATGGCGATTTTCGCTTTATGGCGCCCAGCCAGGAACGGATCCCCTGCCGATAACTGGGGACAACCTGTATTCAGTAAGAGAGAGAGATGTAGAATACCAAAGAGTTACTCAAAAGAAATTCTAAATAGCTCTATGTTACCATTAAAAACTTAATCCTTTGTACAAATCTCATCTAACAACTGTCTGAATCCCTTGTACCTTGTAGAATTGCACAATATACAAAATGAAGAAAGAAAATTACTTTGTAAACCATGTAAGAATGCCAAATATACAAAATGAAGAAAGAAAATTACTTTGAAAACCATGTAATAAAAATGTTTTATTCATGTTAAATATAGCAATAACTTTGAAAATATCAAATTTCTTGTGTAATGCAAAGGGCCTCGGTGAAATTCCACTACTTGTCACTTTATTGTATCTATTAATTGTGTAAACAGATGACAATAAATGAGTGGAAGCCAACAAATGATAAATAATGATTTATAAGTTTACCCCAAATGTCTTTACAAGAGGTTAAGATAAGATGTGAGCAATCAATGCAAAATATACATGTTAAAAGTATTTTTTTTAAAGCAATAAATGTTTGCGCAGATACAAAAACTTTGGAAGGTACTCAAGGAATGGTGACTTTTTTTAACAATCATTTTAGAATGATAAAACAAATAAATATTGAGTTATGCGCAGCCACAATTACATTAGCTAAAAATAGAAACTCAAAACTGTACCACATACTATTACATTTAAATAGATGAAAAAATAAAGAAAACAGATTTGTCAACATCCAACTTAAAATACAGTAAGCTTTCAGCAGCAGAGCTATACTAGGGCTAATAAGATAGTACATATTTTGTTCTTCTGTAGAAAAGGTGATCTTAATCTTTGTCTACAATTTCCAAGCCCTGGTCTAACTACTTTATTACATCAGTCCAAAGTTTTCCTTACTAATGTCAGCTAGAAAGGTACTTGGAATGTAGCCAAACGTTATTTCTTTAAAAATTTCCCTACAATTTTACTTTCGTGCTAGTCTTCATTTCTGCACTGATCCTTCCTCTTGGAAACAAGCACTGCTTTAGGTTTGTTTTTTTGAGAAGCACAACCATTCCAAGCCTTGTAATTATTTTGCTAAGTTATACTTCAGTTGCTGGTAGTTTAACTAAAGAAATTTTTCACTTTTCAAGTCCACCTTAATATATTCTACATCACCAGTATGGTTTCTGCAAAACGTTTAGTTACTGGGACTTTTCAATTTTACTTTCTCAGCTTCCTAATGGGACTAAATACTAAATCACTGGGCAGACTTGGGAACAAGATTCTTTTAGCCACACTCCTCTCTTTCTTTCCCCTTCCCGACAATATAATCTTACCTTTTTTCCTTCTAATTGCTTTATAATTTGCTAATGAAACATAAAATTCCTCCTACATTATTGTCTCCCTGTATGCACTTAAGCAACATTACTTAACCCTCTACCACTCTTTTAGCATCAAATACCAACCATCAGTTTTGGCCTTCTCTTGCTTCAATCATGAACTATGGTACTGTATTGAGATAATTCAACAAGACCAAATAATTCACCAAAGTTTAATGATTTCAATATTTTCTCTTCCCTCTGTCTACTCCCATTCAAATCATTTTTGGATATTTGAAATCCCCTCTTTCCTCTATCAACAGTGGTTGTTCACATTTCATCTAACTTGTCTTGGAGAGATCATAAGCTCCTTGCCAAACCCAATCCTAAAAATTCACTTACACTGCCGAGAAAATTCTTTTTGGTTATTAAATGCTTAAAATCTGTAAATTCCTAATTTCTTGTTTGTAATTTTATTTTTATACGTGAGGTCTATTTTTCTTTACCAAAAGCAAGATCATTTATTTAACAATAGTAAGTTATTTTTTAATATCTGGTACAAAGTTGCCATGAGTAACAATGGTTACAGTTGTTTGGTCCATTAAATAAGTCAATTAGTATATGTAAAATGGAAACTGTATTGGAAAAAAGCAAACCTTTAACATTTATTAACCAATTCATGGAATATCAATTTGAAATGCATTATCCCAACATATTTTTTTCCTGTATGTTACATTACAGTGTTAATGGCAAAGATAACAACATAAAAGCTTTGCTTTTCTCAAGAACAATTTCATGTTACATACAATGCACCTTATCATACAATGTACATTACATAACTGTATCTGGATCCAGTGTATTCCTCATAACTTATTCCCACAATTCAAAAGTAACCTTCACTTGAAAAAATGACCTTGCTTCTAACAAAATACACCTTAATTATAAAAAAACATTATAAATAAGGAACTTATGGTTATACACTAATTCTAAAGAACCTAATATGCCAAAAATATTTTAAATAGCAATTAATATGAATTTTAATATTAATGTATTCATTGGTTTAGCTGGTTACCCTTCAATGTAACATAAGTGGCTTAAAGGATTTAGGTTTCACTAAAATCTATATTCCCTACACTCTATTTTAGCATTGTGCAGTAATACAGAGAAAGAAATATTCTTGATGGCTCAATCTGCTGGCAGACAAGCTTAGCACTTCGCACAAATTTAGGCGTCCATATGCTCGTAACTACTATTTGTCTGATTTCCTTTTATAGCAATTATTTTATCTTTTTTAATTTTATCATAACAAAACTGTCAACTTGATGACAGGGCCAAAGTTCCTCACAACTAGGTATGATTAGTACTATATCTGAAAATTAACATCACCATGATGTAAGGGTCAGAAAGACATTAATCATTACAAAAAATCTCTCAGAGTGCTGACCAAGAAGATGGAGTAAAACCATTTTACCTCCAGTTTTGCAAAGTGCAAATGATATACATTAGGACATCTGTAAGCGCTGACTTTTGAAGTGTCCCGCTGAAAGTCTGCTCCATATTTCTTTATTTTCATTAACCTCACAAAATGCTAAACTACAGTAGTACTTGGTCTATGGGAGATGAGAAGTTTACCCAACTTGCAAACAAAACTTTTCAAATTGGGTCACATATTTCAAATAGAAAAAGATTCATATACTACATCAAAAGAAGAAAGATAAATCAAATTAAAAGAATAAAAATATGTGCAAATTGAAAATGGCAATATTTTTCATAAAGGCAAAAGCAATTATGCAAAATAAAGAGGTTGGGGCAACGCCTATGAACTTTACAAGGTAAAACAGTACGAATTTTGGTGTCTCAGAGCTGTAATAATAGCATTTGAAGACCCCAATAAAAAAAAGGTCATATTGTAATATCTTTCATGATTCAAGAGAATTAAATTTCTAAAATATGGTATTTAATGCAATAAACAGCTTTCAGACAACAAAAGAAGAATGCTCCTACCCTTGACTTCAGTAAAAGATCTATCAACTTGTACAAGACTTGGAGGTAAACATGCCAACTATGAATACTGGTTTTGATTGCAAAGCCATTTTCATTGAACAAGCAGAGTTTTTGCATTCACACACGACCAGTGGATCTTTATCAAAAGCTTCTCCAGGTTGTTTTTCATATATTTTCACATTTAGTTCTATAAATCTCACAAAAATTATACAGAAATGTTTAATAGCTTGTGAATATATGGTAAACTTGTACATTCTATACCAAGCATTTTCAATTACAACCAGAAAAAAGTAATTTTTTTTAAAGATTTTCATCTGCATTATACAACCTGATAATTGTATATTTTGTAATGACCCAATTTAATTCTTAAAATCATTAAAAACATCAACTTTACATGACATGAACAGTAACTTCAGTACAGTGGTGCATTGAGCAACATGGTTTGTGAAAGTTTCCCCTTCAGACAGTACCTATGAATTGTAAGACACAAACCTAATCTATAACAGTACTGCAAAGCTATAAATATATAATTAACAATTGTGGTCTGTATAAGTCAGGACCTCTCTTACAGAAAAAAAGTGTCTACATTCTACACACAGAGCAACACCATAGAAAATTCTAATTAGAATAGTGCATATACAACATAATTCTTTCACATGCCAAAGCCATAAAATGGTAATGTAGAGGATCACAGGAAATGATAAAAACTAAACATGAGAGATTCAATTACGATAAAATACTCCACGTATGAAGTATATCAACACTTCCCATACACTTCCCATAAGAACCAGACAAATCTCTGGGTAACACACTGTTACTAACAAGAAACGATATACGTATACCATAAAAATAAAGTAATGACAACAGAAGTGTGAAAATGCATCAGGGCTTAAAGGTTTCTGGGACATTTATGTCTGTGACATGAAACAGTCATAATTTGGAAACAGAATTCTCTGCTATTCTGCACTTATGATTCTACAAGAAAGTCTGTAAAAAGATATAAAGGCTTTACAGATTGATTATTATTATTATAAACGATTAGTTTATCCAGACCTCTGAGCCTAACAACGGCTCTTCACGGGTTTACAGCATGAAAAAAAAATTTTTATTGCTCAAGATGATTTTCTCTTAATTTTGAGCCATAACACTGTTCTTAAACTGAACAAATACACAGTACTTCATCATGCAAAATAAAGAAACTATAGATTTTTTCAATAAAATATAACAATAATTACCATACTGAACATTAAAAATATTTACTATTTAACACAGAAAATTTCAGAGTAGGTCTGTGGTCTGGTTAAACTATTTTCTATAACCATAGAGAAGGGAATGCAATTTTACCAATGGTTGACACCGATTCCAGAAATAAAAATATGCTTGTGTGTGAGGAACTTCTTCTCTATCTGATTCATCAAAAGAACTAGCCTTGCATTTTCTTAGGGATAACATGCCATGCAATATCTACAGGAACTTTTAATACTAGAATATGTTGTGTATTAATTGAAATGAATGCTGGAATGAAGAGAATTAAGAGTTACCATGTTAGATATATAGAAAACTTATTGCACAATGATATCAATTTACGCCACTGGTGAGAAGAATAAAAATGGAACATACTAAAAAAAGTAAATAATTTTAGTTCCTTCATCAGCCTAAAACAATAATGAAAAGCAGCTATCAGCACACACTTGTGGAACATGTTTACTTTGAATCTCAAATAACATTAACTAACAAAAGCATTACTATCTTGTACTATACTTAAGTAGGCATGTGTGTATATATTTCCTGGTAAGGACTACCTTCATTGTAAGTATGACTGAAACTTCTTATTTGTACCTGGATAAATCTGAAACCTCAACCACTTGGGAGCAATTCCAGGTTCCCTGTAGAGAATGATTCAACCCAAATATGCAGTAGTACTTCATGTTCTCAATAGAATAAAACAATGGACAGTATATTACAAGATCTTTCAAAATTTTGTTAAAACTTAAAGTACAGAAATCAGCATCTGAAAAAATTTCCAATATGAAATGATATCAAAGATGATAAATTCACAAAATTAACTGGTTCATATCACAGTGTATTTCACAACAGAGGCAGTCCCTAGGTTACGTCAGGTTTGGGTTACTTGGTTCTGAATGGTGCCTCAATTTTTCAGTGCCTTAAGTGGATTTACAACACCATTACCTGCTTTACAGCGCTAACCCAGACTTACGGCACTCACAGCGCTGCAACAAAGCTGTAAGTGCTATTTATTCCCATTATAATTATGATGAGTCAGGTGATTTTCGGCTTACAGTGCCCTGCCGGGAACAGAACACCCTCTGTAACCCGGGGACTAGCTGTAATAAGGAGTAATAAGCTAAAAATTGTTGGTGCACAGATGACCCTGCAATATTTCCAGCAAATTCAGCATTTCTTAATGATAAATATATTTTCATATGATATATTAAAGTGTATAAGCAATAAAACTAATACAATCATCTATAGCCAGCAGCATGTAAAACCATACACTTTTTAATTGCAGTACATCAGTAGTAAGAAGTTGAACTGTTCTTGAAAACATGAATAGCAAATGAGCTTTCTTTATTCTATGGAAGGGAGTTGAACAAAAGGTGACTGCAAGTAGTGAGGTGTGAATACTCTAACAAATACAAATTACTAGCCAAGAATTAGAGCTTAAGAAAAAAATAAAAATAACAAAGGATAAATAATCACACCAAAACTGACCTTTTGATAAACACGCAGTTTTATCGTTTCAAAAATTCAAAGCCCTTTCCCAGTGAGTTGTAAAATAACAAACAAAATTATGTTAATTTCTATAATGTGAAATATTTGTATTCTGCTTTATAAGTAAGAAATGCTGACATCATATACAATCATGTACTTCAGCCTTCAATTATCATTTTCTTCCCACAACTACCCTTGAAACTAGACTTTTGGAAGCACAGCAGGGTAAACAGACCACAGAAAGGCGGCAAATATAAGAATGTCTTTTTTTTTCATAAATATGATTTATTGGCCTTTCCAAAATCTCTTTCACAGTTGGGGAAGCATTTCATGAACAGTACCTTTAATTATTACTTGATGAAATCAGATCTTTTTGCACTGAAAATTACAATCAGAGAAACTGTAACACCATGGTAAGCAAATATTGAAGTTACAGCACCATTTCATAATTCACATTCCTTCATGGCAACTATCACAACTACTGTCCTTTAACAATAAATGGCAATTCCATTTGTGTATAAACTGTTATTACTGCAATATTTTATCATTTTCACAATGAACAAAATTTCTGAATATGTAAAAGTAACTTTTGCTGCAAACAAATGCCATACCATCATACACATGAAGATTCTATTTATATTTTTTTACTATCACTATTGATAACATGATGCACAAATAAGATATTTATGTTACTCTGTGGCAGAGGATACTGGAACAAACAGAAACTTCAAATAACATGGCCAAATTTGAAGGTGATTACAGAGGTATCTATTTTCTCTTTACTGCTCTATGAGGATGGGGTACCATTAAAAAGGAAAATGATCTCAAGTACTACAGTATAATGAAAATACTGAGAGTTCAATGTAAGAAGGCAAAGGTATTTTGAGGTCAAAGGGAACAGATATGGAAAACTAAGATCAACTCTGATGAGCTTAATGTTAAATTAAGAAAAAATTAAAATTTCTGTGTACACTGGTGAAAAAACGGGAACTAACGAATCCCATATACTATATCCAAAACACATCTGAACCTACAAATATCAGTAAGATTTTTATCCTCCACTTTGGAGTCAGATCATACCCAGGAAATGCTACATGCAGAAGCAGAACAGTGGGGACATGAAATGATAGCTAATATTAAGTCACATTAAGAGAAGACTCACAGAGAGGAGGAAAATGCTTGGTCTTTCAAGATGTGATTCAAACAGCAATGTTGATACTGTCTACAGTATATGAAGAGCCTATAAATTGTACATAAAATACAGTAACTTCTTAATTACATGGGGCAAAATGCTAAAATCACAGCAGAAACCTTTCAGTAAAAGATCCAGAAAATTTACTTTGACAAATTCATACTCAGACAAAAATTAAATACTAAATATTCTTGTCATTGTAAAAATGTTCACTTATTTAAAGTAATTTTTACCATTCATAGTAAAAGGCAGATTGGAGATATGAAGAAAATAAAGTGCACCAAATTGGACACCTGTTCATTCCTTGTTCTGATAATTATATTTTTACTCATAAATGCCAAAGAAAAATTAGTTTTCTACAGCTTCATAAAATAAAAACAAGTATTCAAAAATTTTCATTTACCTCAAAAATATTTTCTACAGTGAAGAGCCAAATGACAACACAATCTGGCAAGTGTCGTCTTTATTCTAACTGTTTCACGTAATTTTACCAAATGTTTAATTTTGAGCAAAATTTAACTTCACATAATGCCTTTTAATATCACATGTCAACCCTAAGTAAATTAAAGATGACTTTGCACATAAACTGCATATGGATAAACCATAATTAGTACATTCAAATCTCAAACATCTTTTGAGCAACCTTCATTTCTTGTAATGTAACTATACCCAAGAGCAGCAAAGTTGATAATTGTACATATCAAAATCATACTGGAAGGATTAAAACTGTGTACAAAGGGAAATGATGCTGAATATTTTATACTAATACAGACCCCAAAAAATAAGTGATTTCATCTGGTATTATTTACATAACAGACTTAGGCAGTAATCACTTGAATACTATGATTCAAATGTTAGCAGTTATTCACAATAAAGTACAGTAGTTGTGAAAAAGAAAACATATTTTAAGTTAGTTTCATTAAAATATGAACATCTCAAGGTATGCTCTAATATCCAACACCCAAAATCATATTGTGTGATCAGCAACAATTTTTTGGTCCTAGGCCTCCTCCACAAGATATCAATTAGTTTAAGGATCAGTAGATTATGCTGCAGACCAGGTAATCTGGGCAACAAAAAAATCCAAAATCCCAGGTTATGATGGTGTATATGGATATTCAAACAACCAATGAATATAATCAAGAGAAATAATCAAGGCATGTAAAGAAAATTTCAATTCTACAGCCATTTCATTCTGTCCATCTTTTGGCCTGTGATCATAGAGAATTAAGCATTTCATCATCTACATTTTATCTTATCTCCATATCTATAGTGAAGAAGTCACAAAGAGTAATTTGGTATATTGATGTGTGAGTACTCCCTGGGGTACCTTGAGCCACTTTTCATCTTAACACCTAAACAGATCTCAGTCATTAAGATGAGCCTATATCAGGCAATACATAAGCTCATTTTATGGTTATAACTTCAATGCAACTAAACAATATCAACTGGATGTTGATGTCTTGCATTTAAATAACTAAAACAATCAACTTTTTCCTGAGTTGTTTGAAAAAAAAAAAATACTATCAAAACAGATAATTTACATTGGTTTTGCTAGGAAAGAGAATACAACAAACACTTGCATGACCATTGCATTTATCCTGGAGTTTCAAGAAATTAGATTTTCCATGGGAAATGTAAATAATGGATCTGTGATGGTGAACAATTAAACTTGAATGGTTTCAGAATGGAAGAACTGATGGAATGTGTACAGGGCTTAAATCATTACTGATATCATTTGATTCCCTATGAGAGTCCAGAATGTGGTTCAGAGACTGTTAAACTGATTCATAATGATAGTGCACAAGTATTAATACAATAAACAGCAGCCAACTGAAAACATTAATATTTCAGAAATTTGATTCAGCCCCGTATACCAAACCTGAACTGCAGCAATAAAAACAGGAGTAGGGAGGCCTGCTTCAATACAAATTCACAAATCTTTCAAACAGAAACACCTAGGACAACAACAACTTAAAAATGTATGTAAATATATTTATGAAAATGACTTTATATTAAATTCCTCAAAGCAATATATAAATAAGGAGTTTATTTGCCAATTTAACAACATTTTCCTTTTCTTAACTATACCATATATATGTTACCATACTAACAAACAACTTTTCAATACTGCAATCTGATATTGCAAAAACATCACATATCTTGCTGTAAGAGTTATAGAAATATGAATAAAACCATTCAAACATTTGTAAATGTCTGTAGTGGATACTTATAAGTGTAGTGTGTTCAAGATTATACTTTGCAAATGACTTTACCGTATATAAATACAAATCTATCATAAATAAAATTCTCATTAAAAATTTGTCAAATATACAATCTCTGCCTTTATATACAAAAGTAACACTACTTTTCTTGGACCCTAGATCCCATCGCACAAATCAAAAGATGAACAAGATTCATGCCCTTCCTCTCTTATCCCTCAGCTTTGCTAAGAGCATCATTACCTTTTGAAAATGTATAGCAGAAAGGTTACCAGATCACATGATGAAAGTCAACTTTACCTCTAAATCTGTAACCTTACCACCTAGTTATCGCCAAATAGTAGTCTTATAACACTGAACCTAAAAGTTCCCTAAAACACCTTTCCAACAGGTTTAGGCTATGACACAAGCAGCACTTCCCTCATCTTCAATAACAGGTAAGTCTTTCTGACTACTTGTTAATTCTTCTGAAGAGGAATCAAATGATGCCTCTTCTGGAAGTGTCTCTACAGTACCTGAACTTTGTCTGGGCATGAGAGACATCTTTGGGACATTGGTTGTTAGTGGTGCCAATGATGACGGTTGCTGTTGTTGGAACGTTGGGGATTGTTGTAATTGCTGGCTGGCCAAAAGGGGCTGCTGTTGATTTGCCTGATGCGATGGCGGAGGGGGTGTCGTCTTCACAGATGACCTAAGAATAGAATCTTGGCTTGGGGAGGGCTCGGATTCATGGCTTGTAGAGGGAGGACGGGAAGAGGGAGGACTGGGAGTCCTTGATGTTTCACGAGTACTGGCTAATCGTTCCAAAACTTTCACTTGCCCCATTATTGCTCCAAGGAAGTTTTGATAACCCAAACTAAAAAAGGAAAACAAAGACTTTTAATTACTTTTACATTCACTTTCCACTGCTAATATGCATGAAATTATGGTGGGTGATACCCAAGTCTCTTTCATTTTATTCTCATGTGGCACATCATGGTACTTTAAGATTCCTTATAATGACACTCCTGCCCAGCTGCACTGCTTTCTGCCTTTTACTTTTTATCTGTTCCCTTTGGTCTCTTTACCACTTAGCTATCTCACTTCTTCAACTTTACCTTACTCCAATTTTCACCTTTCATTTACTCTTAACTCCTGATGATGTTATCAGAGATGATATTCTGATGACAGTACATAAAGGCATCAAAAGAAATTGTTTGAATTGTAGTTTTTAATTTTCCAATATACTGTACCACGTTAGGGTACACATTCACAATTCTTTATTCACATGTAATTCTAAAATCCAAAAATTTCTAAAAACCAAAATTCTTTTTTGTAAAGGGGAGTTCCACTGTCAAATGTTAAATACTGTAGTACAATTGTACTTAAAAAAAGGGCAATTTTGAAGTTCCATTGTCAAATATTAAATACTGTAGTACAGTTGTACTTAAAATAGTGACAACTTTTAATAATATAGCATTTGTTTTACCTCCTACAGTATATCCAATCATATTGGATATATTATCATCATAATATTAAAATATAAAATAACAACATTTGCAAACGTGTTCCAATTGCAGTCTGGTAATGTTAACATTCTCAATATCTGAGTTTCATCATCATCATTGCCTTGTGCTGCTAAATGATAGTTGATTGAGTACTACAACATTCTCACTGCTGCCATTAGATGCTAAAAGAAGCATAATTCTGAGATATATTTTTTCATATATTGAGCTGTTTAAAAATGCAGCTTACCTTTACTCAAATACAATAAATTTTAAATTAATAAAATATCTGATTTTGCTAGTTTTAGATGTTGCTTTTGCCTATTCTGAAATATTTTGCAGACTATACATACATTATTTGTTTCCTTTTTCAGCTGCAGCTACAACCCACAGATAACACCTCCACTATATGAGGGATATAAACTTTTTTCATATATTGAGCTGTTTAAAAATGCAGCTTACCTTTACTCAAATACAATAAATTTTTAAATTAATCAAATATCTGATTTTGCTAGTTTTAGATGTTGCTTTTGCCTATTCTGAAATATTTTGCAGACTATACATACATTATTTGTTTCTTCAGCTGCAGCTACAACCCACAGATTAACACCTCCACTATATGAGGGATAAAAACTAAGGTTATTTTTATATATGTTGTGTCAGTATTTGTTGTTGCTTATGTCAACGTTGTTTACTTGCCAAAATAAGTTAAGTAAGATTTTTATTAAACAATTGGAGACATATTGTTCAATAATACCATATCTAGCAATAAAAGAAATGGGGTGGAGCTTTAAAGTCAATGTGCTTGTTGCTTGCTAGATTCCTAAAACTGTAAACCATAAAGATTTTAGAGAAGTTCTACAATCAATATTATTATTATAAAGGATTCGTTTATCCAGACCTC
>NC_087211.1:34889607-34946045 GCF_015104395.2 Macrobrachium nipponense
TTTATCCAGACCTCTGAGCTAACAACAGCTCTTCTCGGGCTGGTTTTCAGGAATTAATCCTGAAAAAAACCAGACTTTATTTAAGAAACCGGTTTTACTTAGGAACATGACGATCCAATTAAATACAAAATCTTTGCCTTCAGCAAGAATGCATTTTAATGTTGAGTTTCGAAAATATAAGTTTCTTTAATGGTCCCAAATTGGACAATCAACTAAAGGGATTTTGACGAAGGAAAAATCTATTTCTGGGCAACGACCTGTGTCGCCCTGTGAAATAGTTCCTTTGATACTATCTCTGAAGAATAAATATTGCTATTCATCCTGGAGAAAAAAGAAATATAATGCCAAGATAAATGGCTCGCTCACTTCTTATAGAAGTGTCGGTATAGTAAGGAGCGAGTGGAATCACTACCAGAGGTCCCTTGCCATTTAGCTTCTTCCTTCGACAAAACCCCGAACTACGGAGGAGCCGTGCTGCAGCTCCCGGTCTACTACTACCGTGAGCGCCTCCGACGCCTGAGACGTCATTCCTGAAGATAGCCTCCAAGCTTGGGGTAAGCTGGGTGAGGATAATCTAACTACAGGGTGGGGTTTCACAGGGCGACACAGGTCGTTGCCCAGAAATAAAATGATTTTTCCTTCGTCAAAATCCCTTTTTCTGGGCTGACCTGTGTCGGCCTGTGAAATAATACCAGAGAATGCTAAACACCACCGCTTGAGGAACAGTACAGATAAATTAAGAAGGTAAAGTTAAACACTTGTAAGGTTAATAGTATAATAATCAACTAAAATTACAGTCTTACCCTAAGGGAAGTATAAGCCCTAAAACACGGGTTATAACTTAAAATTAGTTAGCCTAACAACAAACCATAACAATACAGGTTAGGCAAAGACAGGATATAAGCTGATATATACAAAAGAATGGAACTGAATCCAATTAGAATGATGAACAAAAGCAAAACTCAACCGTAACCCAATACATGGAGGCGACTAAACTAAGTAAGGATGCAATGGGGCAGGTAGAAGGGAAGGCTACAAGAAGTTATAGTAAAAATTAAGAATCAGGAGAAACTGTGTTTCCAGCTGCCACTGCTGGAAATTTGAGGGCTTCTAAGGGTTTTAGGTAGTGCTGTTTGAAAACTGTCGGAGATTTCCAGCCTGTATACTTCTTAAGATCGTCAAAAATTCATGTGTTGGAAATAATTAATAGATGTGGCCACCGCGCCCTAACATCGTGGGCCCGAGAAAGGACTCTGGATTGGCCTGTTTAATGAAGTATAAAATTTATTGCCTGATCCCTTTTAGGGATAATGTACCACCTTCCTTCCTAATGAACAATGGGCCTGAAGATTTCAGAGTTGTTCTGCTTAGGTAGGCTCTTAATGAGTTTGACAGGACAAAGGGAAATGTCTTGAGGTAGTGGTAGGATTTTCCACGAGGACCATCTGTCCTGTGGGTCTTCATTTTTGGCTAGAAAATGGCGATCTGGGGATAAGAGGACTTCCCCTGAGGGGAGGAACTCAATGTGGCCTGGTTCCCTTGATAAAGCTGACAGTTCTGATATTCTAGCTCCGGAGGCTAAACTTAATAAGAATAGGGTTTTCCTCAGGAGGGATATATAATTGCAAGAGTCATTGTTAATGTCCGAGGCCAGTTTGAGGACATCATTTAAGAACCAAGAGACTGATTTAGGTCTCGTTGATGGTCTTAATCTAGCACAAGCTTTTGGTATGGACGTAAAGTACGAATCCGTAAGGTCTATGCTAAAACCAAATTGGAAGAAATCTTTTTTAAGAGCTGATTTGGTCGTAGTGATAGTGCTTGCTGCTAAGCCTTTCTCAAACAATGATCTGAAGAAAGTTATGGCTAGGTTCGTTGTCATGACTTGAGAATTTGAAAACTTGAGGAACTCTGCTAGTTCTTGACAGATGAATCATATTGCCGGAGAGTAGATTCTCTTTTATCTGATTCCAAGAATGAGATATTCTGGGGATAACATTTCTCATTCCTCATGGCTGCGAATTTCAGAAAATCCATAAAGTTAGGGTCTGAATTCTTGAGGAAGCGGACACAGTCTGAGTTTGCACTAACTGGGTTAGTTTGGGGTTGGGAATCCGTAGTGGTCGGAGTCTCAACTCTAGGAGTAGAGGGAACCAATTGCTCTTGGCCAGTTGGGAGCTACTAGAGCTACTTGGCCTTTGAATGTCCTGAGTTTGTCTAAAACTTTCATGAGAAGGTTCACCGGAGGGAAGAGGTAAATATTCTTCCATTCGTTCCAATCGAGGATCATTGCATCCGTAGCGTATGCTAGAGGATCGAGGTTGGGTGCCACGTAACAAGGGAGTTTGTGGTTTGACTCCCTGGCGAAGAGGTCTACTTGGAGTCCGGGGACTTGTAGACTGATCCAATTGAATGAAACTCCTGTCCAGTGTCCACTCCGATTCCAACGGAGCGGAGCGCGATAGAGCGTCTGCTACTACGTTCTTGACTCCTGCCAGGTGAGTGGCTGACAGGTGCCATTTGTTTTTGCTTGCCAGAGAAAAGATGGCTATCATGACATGGTTCAAGTGGCTTGACTTGGATCCGCCCCTGTTGATGCAGTGTACTACTACTGCACTGTCCAGAACTAATTTGAAATGTGAGTTCTTGGGCGGACGGAGCCGTTTCAGTGTGAGGAATACTGCCATGGCCTCCAGTACATTGATATGTAGCTGGCGGAATGTTAACGACCAAGTTCCTTGAACTTTTTCGTACTGGGAGTATCCTCCCCCCCACCCACCTGTTAGTGAGGCGTCTGTGTGGATCACTAATGATGGAGGGGGAAACTGTAGAGGAATTGCTTTTGAAAGGTTCTTTCTCTCCGTCCAGGGACGGAGACGTTTCCGTAAGATCGCTGGGATAGAGGCTAGTTTGTCCCGTGATCTGCAATTCGCTCTTGAGCGCCATACTCTGTTTACATCTTTGAGTTTGGCTCTGAGCAGAACATCTGTGACTGATGCAAACTGGAGTGAGCCCAGGATCCTCTCCTGGCACCTCCTGGATGTTTGTTGTCGTTTGAGAAATTGTTTTGTAGCTCTTGCAATTTCTTTCCTTTTCAACGACGGAATTGATAGTGTGCGCGATTGTAAGTCCCACTGAAGGCCTAACCACTGGAATCGAGATTCCGGTGTTAGTCTGGACTTGGTTTTGTTTATTTGAAAACCTAAATGTTCCAGGAATTTGATCACTCTGACCGTTGCTTCTTTGCATTCTTTGGGGTTCTTTGCCCAAATAAGCCAATCGTCCAGATAAGCCACTAACATTATTCCCTGTTTCCTTAGCTCTTGCACTACTGCTTCCGCCAATTTGGTGAAGATCCTGGGGCTATGTTGAGCCCGAATGGCATTACCTTGAAGGGAGTAGGATCTGTTGCCTAGTTTGAAGCCTAGGAATGGACGGATGGGAACATGATAGTAGGCATCTGTAAGATCTATAGAGGTTGTGACGGCCCCCACGGGGAAGTAAGGTCCGTACCTGCGAAACGGTCAGCATCCTGAACTTGTCGCAATGAATGAATAAGTTCAGATGGACAAGTCTAGATGATTCTTCGGGTTTACCGAGTCTTCTTTGGCACGCTGAACAAGTGTCCTTGAAATTTTAAATTGTTGACTCGTTGAGACTACTCCTTTGAGAAGGAGGTCTTCGGTATACTCTACCAATTCCGTTGTTGGTGCTTGATAGAATCTGTTGGTTTGGAGGAGGGCCCTCCTAGCCAACTCCAACCTAGTCCCTTTGTTACTATACTTTGAGGCCCAAGGGCTGAACCCCCACCGCTGGCGGAAGAGGTACAGCCTCCCTCCTACCTTGGGATTCTCACTGCTGGTTGCCGAGGGGCGGCCACCTCTTGCTCCTCGGAAACCTCTTCCTCTGTTAGCAGCCCTGCCGGATCCTCTGAATCGAGAGGCACCTCTTGCTCTGCTGCCTCTTGCAAACCTATTGAAAGCCTGAAAGTTCTGGCTTTCATAGTTGAATTGTAGGCTGGCGAGACAGCAAAGGAAGTAGAGGGTTGAGATTGCTGGGACTGAGGGGTCAGAACAAGGTATTGTTGTTGACCCTTCGACGATGGTTGCCCTTGTGATGCTGGGACTGCCTGAACCAACGTTTGTTGAGAAGGCTGGAAGGGAGAGAACTTCCTTAGTTTCTTCTTGTTCCTTGGGTTAGGACCAGAAGATTCCTGCCCTCCGCTTTGCTACCAGTCCCCACCTGACTTTGAGGCACTGGTTAACCTTAGAAGCCTCATGAAGGACTTCTGCTACTACTGGTGCTGGAAAGAGGTCCGTTCCCCAAATTGAGGAAGCAATCAGTTTATTCGGTTCATGGCGGATAGTAGCTTCCGCCAGAACGTGCTTCCTACAATTTCTCCTGGCTATGAGGAAGTCGTAAAGGTCACACTGCATGGTGTGCAGCAGACCTTTAGCTAAAACTTTAAATACGGCTCTTGTTTGGTATACAAGAGCCGTCATCTCCGCCATAGTCATGGAGGAAAGGGATCTCGCGAGCCTAGTCCGGGCGTCGTACTCCATCTGGATGAGAGAGTCCGACAACTGGGGAGTCTCTCACTAAAGAGAGGGGTGGCACAGTCCGCCTTTAGTTTTCCTACTGAGAAAGTAGGAACTGCCCCCTCGAAGTACGTCTCGGAGCCTGGGACTAAGAGAGAGGTGGGTTCCGTCTTTCAGGGCGGCCTGAAAGGTTGCTTCCACTACCTTAAGGCGTCAGTGGTAGCGGAGTCCCTTCCACCGGAGTAAAATGGTGAAAGGACTCCTAAAGGCTGTGATGCGGGGTGTTTTCACACCCCCATTCTTCCAGACTTCTCATTAGAGTCTGCTGTGCCTGTTCCCTCGGAAGGATCACTGTTTCCTTGGAACCTTGTCCTCTCTCATCATCGCTGCTTCCGTTAGTCGGACGTAGCCAATGAATGGTGGTTGAAGGTCTCTGGGTGGAACTCGAAGTCCTCACGCCTTCGAGTTCCTATGCCTTCGATTGTCAACATTCCGTTGACAAACGGGGCATACGAAGCGATCCTCCAAGGGTTGGCCGCCTTGAATTCCGGCAGTTGGCTGGAATCTGGCATTGGAAGAGGAGAAGGTGGCACAGATAGAGGGGAACCTGCCGCGATCGAGGTTTGGATCCCGGTGATGGCATTCTCCTGAGCGGCCAGCCGTTCCGCCAGCGATTGGATCGACTGGCCGGAAGACGTAACAGAACTGGAGAGCTGGGAGAGCACCGAGCCGACCTTGTTGTCAACCAAGGCCCCAACGATCACTCCCACCTGCTCCAGAATGTTAGCCGAAAAGGATTCGGGATCAAAAAGAGGGACTTGAGCCCGATCCTTACGTGATCTATGTTTGGGGGACCTCGACGCAGAGGAAGAGGCCTCCCTTGACCTAACTGATCCGGGGTGGTGAGCCGGAGTTACAGTGTCTGTCAGGATGACCGATTTCTTGGGGAGAGACTTTTTAAGTTTCTCCTTGGTCATCTTAGCCTTGGGGATCACTGAAGTAGCCTTAGGACGGACAGACCGCTGCTCTTCAGTGAAGCCCCGGAAAGAAGTGGAAGTAGAAGGATCAGTAGAAGGTGATGGAGAAAAGGGAATTCAGGAAAGGGCCCTGAGAACCCACAGAAGCTGCCCCTACTACACCTTACCTGTACCCATGGAGTCAATAGCCATGGGTTCGACGTCGAGGTTCATTGCCGCAACGTCTTCTGCAACGTCTTCTGCAACGTCCTCTGGGAAATCCCCCTCCTGTAGGGAGATCATGACTTGAAGGTCGGCCAGCAAAGGGGCGGCCGCTATCGGGTCCACCACTGATCCTTTCTTGGCTCCTGGGAATACTAGGTCCGCCATATCCTGGGTAAGAATGTAGGGGCGGCCCTTCGAATTCCGGCCAAAACCCCCTACCCAAGCTTTGAGAGTCGACAAAGCTTTCTTCTTTTCTTCATCAGAACCCTGTAAAAAAGGGTCTAGAGTTAGGGAAAGGATAGGGGAGGAATGTCTGTTGTGTTGAGATTATATGAATATGTGTCTCATATGTGAAAGGTATAATATAACAACAAGTATTCCAGGTGACGATGAAAGAAGAAAGTGCTAAGAAACTTACTACTAGTGAGGCATCTCCTACTAGCAAGTAGCAGGTTTGGCAAGCTTCATGATGCCAAACTATAAAATCCTCCACTTTCACTGCACATCCTGCATGAGAACGGCATACTATATGGCCGCACGGGTCTTGGAGGATGGCATTGCACCCAATCTCCTGGCACAACATCTGTAAGTCAAAGGATACATGAGTACCAATGACAAACCACTCCGGTGGTTATAATATGCAAACTATCCGTGGGTGCCGGAGTAGGACCGACGGATAGAGATCTACGTATGAATATTACGTAGAAAAGTTACGAGGGGGGAAGAAAGTCTCTGCCTCCGCCTAAGCTCACTTGTCATATGACTAAAAATAGACTCCGTAGGGCCCGGAGTTCTCCGTATGGCCCGGAGTTAATTAATATTGAGTGAGCAATGTCAAACTTCTAACGAAGCAAGGGATAGTACGAGAGGCGGAAATAAAAAAACCCCCGGAGTAACGCAAAAGATTTCTAAACATAAATAACACAAAATAAAACAAAATAAAAACCCATTATATCAGTAAGTGCTCGTGTGAACTATCCTAAGTGGATAGGAAACCCAGTGGTTCCCTCCCCCCCTCTCTATATTCGGTAGCGGCGGATAGACACCTGCCGGACTGAACTGAAGGGGAAAGGGTAGGGAAGAACGTGGGGTAGGGGAGCCCTCCCCTGAGCGGCCAGTTAAGGACGGAGAAGAAGGGGGGAGGAGGTCCCGAGCCCCGAGGCACGTGACGAGTGAGAATACCAGTAGGGGAGGGAGATCCCCACCAGTCCCGTGAGTCACCCCCTCTCATGCAGACTCGGATGCTAGCTGTGAGAAACGAGTCATCACCCATCGACGTGGATGGCAATGTATGGAGGGGGGAATGGGGGGACGGGAGGGGGGAAGGGGGGACCCCGTAAACCGGGTGGCTCACCGCAATCAACCAGTGGTCTTCCTAGCCAGGTGAAAGACACGAGGGTGGGGAAAGAACCGTCGGAACAACATCAATATCACTGATATAAATAGGATTACTTATAATAATCAATCAAATAAAATTAAGCGATATCTTAAAGCTAGACCTAACACAGGGAACACGAAGCTAAGCAAACAGAAAATTAGGCTAATCGCCGATCCGAAGAAAGGGGTATGTTAGCCTAATTTAACCTCTAGTTCAAGAAAACAGGGGCAGGCTAATCACCATCGACAATTGGGGTATGAAAGCCTAACTTAACGGTAAAATAAATGATAACAGGAAGCTAATCGCCATACCGAAGCATGGTGTATGTTAGCCGCCAACCTAGTACCTATAATATCATTAATGGTAATCAGGAACTAGAGAAGGAAAGAGAGAACATCAGAATAATTAAGATGATATGACTCTCAAATCGTGACTGATAAAACTCCTAACAATGTAAGGCATAGCTAGACTAAGGTCCGAAACGTGCGGTCGGAGCGTGCCCCGTGGAGGCCTAACTAAAAAAACTAACTGCATAAAGATATAGAGACTATGTATAAGTAACCATATCTAAAGTACTGAGAAAAAGGGAAATCCCTAACGGTATGGAAGACCGAAAGAGATAACCCGTACCGCCAAGCGGTCGAGGGGCATACCGGCCGATAAGGCTCCGAATATGTATAAAACACGAAGATCATCATAAAATGAGATCAGTAATCCCAAACAGTACTTAACTTAGAAGCAGAAGCTGAAGACATCTTGAAAATAAAAGATAATCCAAAAGATAATCCAAAATAGAGCAAAACACAGCACCGAAAAAATTCTAACGTCTGGTGTAACGCGTGGCTATCAAAAGGAATGTCGTCTCATGGCGTCGGAGGCGTTCACGGGTAGTAGTAGACCGGGCGCTGTAGCACGGCTCCTCCGTAGTTCGGGGTTTTGTCGAAGGAAGAAGCTAAATGGCAAGGGACCTCTAGTAGTGATTCCACTCGCTCCTTACTATACCGACACTTCTATAAGAAGTGAGCGAGCCATTTATCTTGGCATTATATTGTTTCTTTTTTCTCTAGGATGAATAGCAATATTTATTCTTCAGAAATAGTATCAAAGGAACCATTTCACAGGCCGACACAGGTCAAGCCTAGAAATAAGTGTTGGACAGTCATTGGTGTCTGGCATGTACTAAATTTCATTGGGGTCTGGATGTGGATTTGACATCAAATGACAGTGTGAAAATCCAGTACAGCCTATATGTAGTCTTGTTGATGAAACTTCTCTAGCTCTTTCTTTTTGAGATGATGACATCCATGAATTAACTTCACTTTTTATATTTCTCAGTTTATTTGTAGTTGGCACTGGTGACCCATATGTTTGCCACTCTTGATATATTAGAGGCTTAATTGAGGTTCCTCCAGTTCAATACTGAGGCACGTGTCATTGTTGATGGAATAGTGCAAGCTAATTTGGCAGCTGTATCTGCTTTTTTGTTTCCTTCAATTCCCACATGCTGGAATCCATCTTATTTTTATCAATAGTCCTGATTGCATAAGTTGATGTATTTTTATTTGGATTCTTGTGCAAGGTGATTTGTAGACTTGTAATTGTTTATAGAATCAATAGCACTTCGTGAATCACTGAAAATTATGGTGGATATTGCTCTCTTCTCAGATATTATGTCTAGTGCTATTCGTATGGCTGCAAGTTCAGCTGTGCATACTGATGATATTGGGGGAAACTTATTTTTATCTAACTTATCTTTTGAGAATGCTGGAGCTCCTACTCCATTGAAAGCGTTTTTTGATCCCATCTGTATAGATCATAAGTTGATCTCCCTTTCTTCTGATGTGCTCCAACCGCATGTTGGCGGTACATCTCTGCGTTTGCCATAGTATTTCTTTTTAGAAGATATGATAGAGCAGTACATATTTTTACTTGTTTCAAAGTCCTGGGTGGTGGGAGTTCCATTGCTGGATAGAAAATTGGTTTAATATTATGTGAATTCATTAAATACTTGGTTCTTTGTGGGAAAGAGCTAGCACTATGGTTTTCTAATCTTTGATTATAATTCAGAAAGCAGGTAGCAGCAGGAGATGTTCCTGCATTAAGGGAAAGACCCGTACGCATGGTTATCAAGTTGCGGTGATGTTTTCGGGGTAATATACCTGCTTCTACTAAAAGGGAGTTTATGGAGGATGATCGAAATGCTCCCGTGCACAAAAGTATTCCTTCATGATTCAATGCATCTAGTGATTTTAATGCTGCTTTCTGAGGCAGATGAAAACATTGGGTATCAAATAATCTATTATAGATATAAGTAGTGGTGCTTTGTATAACTTAGGATGGTGTTACGTCCAGTTCCCCATTTGGTATTGTGATAGTTTTTTTAATATGGCAAGAGCTTTTATGCCTTTTGCTTCAATATATTTCGGGTGTGCTTTCCAGTTCAGGTGCTGATCAAACACCATTCCTAGGTGTTTAACATTTGTGCAGAATTTAATTTCGTTATTATAAAGATAAAGCTTAATTGTTTGGTGTTTTAACCATCTTTTATCTTTATAGAAAATTATTGGATTTGTTTTATCTATTGAAAATTGGAATCCTACTGAATTTGCCCAGTTGGTAATATTTGTGATGGCTGTATTGAGGATTCTTTGGGCATGTTAAGCTTAGTGTGCTACTTGTATAATATATGGCAAAGTCATCAAAATATAAGCTGTTTTTAACTCCTTTTGGTAAATTTATTGTAATATCATTGATTGCTAAAGCAAATAGAGTACAGCTTAAGACACTTCCTTGGGGGATTCCTTCTTCCAATTCATAAACATTTGAATAAGAATTTTCTATTCGAATTTGGAAAGTTCTATTCGATAGAAAATAATTAATAAAAATTGGTAAATGGCCTCTTATACCTTCAGAGTGAAGTTTTTGCATGATATTGAGTCTCCATGTTGTATCATATGCTTTTTCTATGTCAAAAAATACTGCCACTGTTAGTTTTCTCTGATCAAATCCATTTTTGATATGATCTTCTAGACAGGTTAGTGGATCAAGGGTTGATCGATCAGCTATTGATCCTGACTGCGTTGGTTTCAGAATTGAATTTTTAGTTATGACACGTTAGTCGTGAATTAACCATTTCTCCTAGTATTTAAAATTTTTTTCTAGTATTTACATAAGACAGCTTGTCAAAGAATAGGTCTCTAATTAAATGGATTACTTGAATCTTTCCCAGGTTTATTTATTGGGATAATGATAGAATGTTTCTATTTATCTAGAAAAATGCGTTTCATTCAGATGGTGTTATATAATTTTAGTAAATATGATTTAGCAATGGGGGGTATTCTTTGTATCCTTTCAAATTATATTTTATAGTGGCCTGGGGCCAATGGATGATATGAATCTACAGCATTGTTTAATTCTTCCATATTAAATGCATAATTATATTCTAGATCTTTAATAGTTTCAAAATTGAGTATAGTATTTTTCCCCGTGTTATATTTTGAAAATGTTCATTTAGATTCGAGTCGGCACTTATGTTTTTAAAGTGTTTCCCTATTATATGTGAGATTTCATTTGGGTCACGATATAGTTCGTCATTTTGGTTTATTGCATTTCTTGGGTGTCATATATTTTCCGTTAACTTTCATTATTTTTTGCCAAATATCTTTCATAGATGAATTTGTTGACAAGCTTGATACACAATTTTTACATGATAATATTTTCTCAGATAATACAAGTTTTGGAAATTTGGCATTATATTTGTTATATAAAGGTTTAATATACCTGATTGTTATGTTGATGACCACTATCTTGTTTAGAATATTTGTGTGGTTGGGTAATTTGTTAAGGGATTTGAGCCTTGTCTCAAGTCTGCTAAGATTTCGACTTAACATGTGTTTGGTTTTGTCCAAAGTTGCTAAGGTTGGAGTCCACCATGGGACAGGGATTTATTTGGGTGTGGCCTTGTTTAAGGTATGCTTTTATCAGCAGCATTTATCATGAAACCTGCCTTATTCTAGGTATGCTTCTATCAGCAGCATTTATCATGATACCTGTGAAGAATTCACATATTGTATTGTGGTTCTGGTTATGCAGAAATGGTGGTATATTTCTGGTATGTAGATTGTAAATGTCAAAATCTGCTTTTTGGATATTATAAATAATTAAGGACTATGGGGAAGTGGTCACTGGTATACGAGCCATCCAGGACATTCCACTTAAGTCCTTCAGGTAAGCCGACTGAGCACAGCGAGATATCTACTGAAGAAAAGGTTAAGTGGGTATTGGAGAAGTAAGTTGGCACATCACTTTCATTTAGGCAGCATAGGTCATGTTCTAATACGCATTTCTCTATGTTTGTTCCTGGTGTCTCAGCACGGTGACTGCTATCCCAAAGGGGACTATGAGCATTAAAATCTCTTACTATAAGTAGGTTCATGTAGATTAGTAATTAATGTTGGTAGATCACTGAAATTCGAGCTAAAATTGTGATCATATTTTTATCTGGCATGTATAATTTTATAGATGTTATCTGATATGATAGTGATGGCATGTTTAAAAGTTCATAGGTGATACTATTATGAACATATATTGGTGTGCCTAGTTTTCCACCATCAGTTGGTGAATAACAAGCAATTTTATACTGTCGAATGTTTGAGAGGTTAGATCCTATGTGTTGTAGGCATATACATATTGGGTTGTGGTCTCATAGGATTCTTTGTAATTCACCCAGATGTAGTTGGATAAGAGGTCATTTATATTCCATTGAATAATTTCATATTCCATTATTGGGAGGAATTTGTGTTAAATTCTGTAAATTGAATGCTGATTTTACTTTGTCTCAAAGTTTATATGCCTTTGAATTTATTTGTGGTTTTTTATTTGTTGTATTTGTATGTTGGTTATTAGATTCAGTAGTTTGTTTGTTTTGCCATAATTGTAATTTTAATAACCGTCTATTTTTTATTTTATAATTTCCTTTTTGTATCTTAATGATTCAGAACATAATTCGTTCTCATGTAGGTGTGTTAAAGGGCATTTCCTTAATTTAATAAATAGTCTATACAATTTTGTACTGTGTCCTCTGTCTTGGTGGTTAGTTGGTTATATGAAGTTACTGGTTCAGAAGTATTTGATCTTCTAGCTTTAGAAATTTCTGGTTTTTTAATTCTACTGGTCCTTTTCTGTAGTGATAAGGAATGTTGGTTTGAGGGGTTATTTGCTTTATTGTTATTAGTGGAATAGTATTTGGGCCTTGTGGATGGTTGGGGAGTGATAGTTATAATTTGGTTTGGTTTAATGGTATGTTCATTAGTATTATCTATTAGAAATTTTAAAGTGATTAATTTATTCTTTACTATCCAGACATTGGCTATTTGATTGGGATTGAGGGTAATTGTGTATTTTCCCACTTGTGAAGGAAGTTATTACAATGATATTGTTAGTATACAATAAAGTTTTGTACATACTTACCTGGCAGATATATACTTAGCTTAGGTCTCTGACGTCACGACAGAAAATTCAAAACTCGCAGCACACGCTACAGGTAGGTCAGGTGATCTACCTTACCCGCCGCTGGGTGGCGGATGTAAGAACTAGTCCCCCTTCCTTGTCAGATTATTTTCTTCCACCTGTCTCCTGAGGGGAGGCTGGGCGGGCCATCAATCGTATATATCTGCCAGGTAAGTATGTGCAAAACTTTAAAGGCTAATTGGAGGGGTTACTGTGGTAGTGTTTAACACTCGCCCCAGTTCTATACCGACACCTTTTATTTAGGTGAGCGAGTCAGAGACTTCTGACATGTCCAATTTAGCAGTTCTCTGGTATCATAGCAATATTTTACTAGAAATAGTGCTAAAGAGGACACATTTCACTGGGCGACACGGCTTCCCTCGCCCAGAAATAGATTTTTCCTACGTCAAAATCCCTTTTTTGTATATGAACTTCCCTGCCAGATATATACTTAGCTGATTGACACCCTTGGTGGAGGGAAAAGAGACACATACTCACCTAGAAAGTGAAAACAACACATGTTAAAGGAATAAAAAATATAAACCTCTGGTTCTTACCTGATTTAGGCAGAAGACTCATGAGTTACTGTCTATTAGTCTGCGTTGCCTAAGAGTCTAGCGCAGAGCGTGACCTATGGCTGAAGAACTCTTTGGGTCTACCAATGGGAACTGAGTCCACTTACTTGGCAGAATCCAAGCAGGGTCTGGTCAATGGGGATCAACCCGCTTACATGCCAGAGCCTATCACTACCAATTGCAAGGAGCCTCAAGCACACCTATCACCTAACCAAATACTAAATATTAGTATACGAAAGAAGGAGCTGCCTCCTGCAACCTCCTTCGTACAACCAAAAACTCAAAATTAAAACTAACGGGAAAAAGATTAAAAAGGATGTGTTTCAGCTCCCTGCCCCAGCACTGAATCCGCCGATACGTAAGGGCTAGCTCAAAACATTTTCATACGTAATCGATACGTCTTTTAGGTAGTGATTGGAGAAGACTGATTCACACCTCCAAAAAGTGGCCTTCATGAGGTTTTTGCATGACATATTCTTCTTGAAAGCCAAAGACGTCGCGATGGCCGTACTTCGTGCGCCTTGACTTTCAGAAGACTAACTGTTGCTGATTGCAAGAAGTGTGGGCTTCTCTAATAACATTCCTGATAAAGAATCAGAGGGCATTTTTAGATAAGGGCCTACTGGGGTCCCTTACAGAGCACCAGAGATTGTTCTCATTAGCAGCAAGTCTTCTCTTCCTCTGAAGATAAAATTTCAGGCTTCTCACCGGGCAAAGAGATCTCTCCTCTTCTGTCCCAACTAAGGAGGATAAGCTTTTAATTTCGAAGCTCCTTGGCCACGGTGAAGAAGGGTTTTCATTTTTGGCTAGGAAAGCCGGAAGAAAAGAGCAAACCGCGAGCCTCCTTGGAAACCTACGTCACCTTCTAGAGCTGCAGCTCGCTGACCCTCTTCGCTGAAGCCAACGCACAGAGAAAAGAGTCTTCATCGAAAGGTCTCTGAACGAAGCTGTATGGGGGGAGGTTCGAACCTTGAGGACCTCAGGAAGAGCAGCACGACATCTAGATTCCAGCTAGGAACTAAGGAGGAGGTTCTTTTAACTGTCTCAAAGATCTGATTAAATCATGGAGGTCCTTGTCTTCGGATATGTTAATCCTCTATGACGAAAAACTGAGGAAAGCATGCTCCTGTATCCCTTGATGGTGGAGACTACTAACCCCGCATTTTTCCTCAGGAAGATAAGGAAATCTGCTATCTGAGTCACAGAGGTACTGGAGGAGGAAACTTTATGAGTCCTGCACCAACGTCGAAAAACATCCCACTTCGACTGGTAGACTCTAGATGTGGAAGGTCTACGTGCATTGGCAATAGCCCTTGCAGACTTTGCCGAAAAGCCCTTAGCTCTGATGAGACTCTTGATAGTCTGAATCCAGTCAGACTGAGAGCGGGGAGGTTTTTGTGAAAAACCTGTCGAAGTGGGGCTGTTTGAGCAGATCGACTCTTAGTGGTAAGGATCTTGGAACAAACCACCAGCCATTCCAGTACCTCTGTGAACCAGTCGTGGGCGGGCCAGAACGAAGCTATTCAAAGTCATCCTTGCTCCCTCTGAAGCTGCAAACTTCCTTAAACGTTTCCCCTAGAAATCTTGAAAAGGTGGGAACGCGTAAAGATCCAGGTTTTCCAATCCATCAGGATTGCATCTATTGCCACTGCTCTTGGTTCCGCAATAGGGGAGCAGTATAGATCTATCCTCGCATTCCTGGAGGTCGCAAAGAGATCGAGATGGGGCCTGCCCCACGTCCTCCACAGCTCCTGGCATACGTCCGCGTGCAGAGTCCACTCTGAGGGAAGGACTTGATTCCTTCTGCTTAGCAGATCCGCTCTGACATTTCTTTCTCCCTGTACGAACCTGGTGAGAAGACTTATCTTCCTTTCCTCTGACCACAGGAGGAGCGATCTCGCTGTCTCGTACAGGGAGAAAGAGTGAGTCCCCCCCTGTTTCCGAATGTAAGCCAGGGCTGTGGTGTTGTCCGAGTTGATCTGAACATGATTTCCCTTTACGAGGGGTTCGAAGGTCTTGAGAGCTAACCAAATCGCTGTTAGCTCTTTCTTGTTGATGTGCCAGGACACCTGATCCCCAATCCAGGTGCCTGACACTTCTCTCGACCCGAGAGTAGCTCCCCAACCTATGTCCGAAGGCGTCTGCATATAACACTAGGCTGGGTTCCGAACCTGCAAGGAAAGGCCTTCCTTGAACAGTTAGAGGGTGTTAGCCACCAACGTAGATCCTCCTTTATCTCTTGCGAAATCTTGAACGCAAAGTCCAGACCTTGAGATCTTCGATTCCAGTTCCTCGTACAGGAAGAACTGTAGGGGTCTGAGGTGCAACCTTCCTAGAGAAACGAATTGCTCCAGTGAGGAGTGTGTCCCCAACAGACTCATCCACTCCCATCGCTGTGCATACATCTTTCTCTAGAAAGATTGCTACCTTCTCCGAACCTCGGGTTATCCTCTACTGGGGCAGATACGCCCGAAAAACCTGAGAAGCCATCAGAATCCCCAGATAGATACGCTCTTGACTGGGGATTAGCTGTGACTTATCGAAATTCACTAGCCAACCCAGAGAAGCTGCTAGGTTCAACGTCAATCGTAAGTCCTCCAGACATTTCTCCTTGGATTTGGCCCTGATAAGCCAATCGTCCAAGTAGAGGGAAATCCTCACTCCCTCGAGATGAAGCCACTGAGCAACGTTCTTCATCAGCCCTGTGAATACTTGGGGGGCCGTGGAAAGGCCGAAGCATAGGGCCCTGAACTGAAAAAAACGTTCCCTCCCCACATGAATCTGAGAAATTTGCGAGAAGAAGGATGGATCGGCACATGGAAGTAAGCGTCCTGAAGGTCCAGTGACACCATCCAGTCCCCAGGACGAAGAGCTGCTAAGACTGATGAAGTCGTCTCCATAGCGAACTTCCTCTTCTTCACAAAGACATTCAGGGCGTCACGTCCAGAAACCGGCCTCCATCCTCCTGAGTTCTTGGGAACTAGGATCAGACGGTTGTAGAAACCCGCGGAAAAGAGGGGTCCTGAACCATCTCTATTGCCTCTTTCTCTAACATCAGCTCTACTGCTATGAGCGAGGGCTTGATTCATTAGTGGGTCTTTGTATTGGCCACCAGTTCCCTTGGAGTGGTGGTCAAAGGTGGTCTCGAGATAAAGGGAATGAGGTATCCCCTCTTGATGATAGCGAGGGACCAGTTGTCCGCCCCCTTTCGTGCCCAGACATCTGCAAAGTTCAGAAGTCTGGCACCCACAGTTGTCTGGAGGACACACGAACTACTTCTTGGCCCTAATAGACCGAGAGAAGGTCCTTCCTCTTCTAGGTGGTCTCGAACCTCTGGAGGAAGAAGAGCGAGACGAAGGTCCTCCTCGAAAGGGTTCTTGCCTACTCCGAGTCTCCTTCTTCGTCTTCTGTTGGAACGAAGGTTTCGGGATTCTAGCAGAGCGAGCCAGCATTATCCTGCGTCGCTTTTGCTGACAACGAGCTGGATTATATCATTGATTATCTTCTTCGGAAGAGTTGCGGAGAAAGTTGTGAATACAACCAGGAAGCTCTCTGTGCGTGAGAAACCGCCTTGGTAGGAAAAGAGCAGAAAACGGCCCTCTTCTTTACTACTCCTGCACCAAAAAGTGAAGCAATCTCCCCCCCCCGGAACCGTCTCTCACTGCCTTGTCCATACAAGACAGAACTGCGTGAAGGTCTTCAGGTGAAAGAGTGTCTTGCTCTTGAGTCCTCTTAGACAAGACTCCAAAGGTCCAGTCAAGAAAGTTAAAAACTTCTAAGACTCGGAACATTCCCTTCAGAAGGTGATCCAACTCGCTCATACCCCACGTCGTCTTCGCAGAATTCAGCGCCGAGCGACGTGCGGAATCAACCAACGAAGAGACGTCCGAGTCTGCTGAAGAGGGAAGAGTCAGACCCAAGGGCTCTCCTGACTCGTACCAGAACCCCATCTTACCCGTCAGTTTGGACGGGGGAAAAGAAAAAACGGTCTTGCCTTTCTCTTCTTTTGATACCAACCAGTCGTCAAAGTTCTTAAGAGCCTTCTTCATCGACACTGTCGGCTTCATCTTAACGACTGAAGACTTCTTAGCCGTATTGGTCGTTGAAAATAAGGACGGAGGAGACGGAGGAGCAACGGCCGAAAGAGACTCCCCAAAATCTTGCAAGAGGAGGTCGGTCAGTCTCTTATATGAAGAAACCGAAGCATCCTTGGGCAAATCTTCCTCAGAATCCCCAATAAATTCTTCCGAAGAATGACGTTTAGAAGTTCTACTGCCCGGAGGAGAGCTAATCCTTGGAGAGCGCCTACTAGGCGAGCGCCTACTGGGAGAAAATCCACTGGGAGAGCGCTTACATGGGGAGCGCCTACAAAGGGAGCGCCTACTAGGAGAACTCCTACCAGGAGAGCGCCTACTTGGAGAGCGCCTACCAGGAGAGCGCCTACTTGGAGAGCGCCTGCTAGGAGAGCGCCTACTTGGGGAGCGCCTGCTAGGAGAGCGCCTACTTGGGGAGCGCCTACTAGTGGAAGCTCGCCTGTCGGAAACAAAGTCTATATCCACAGAAGAGCGTCTGGCTAAGGGAGCGCGCCTATCAGGCTCTCTGCGCCTGCTAGGCTCTTGGCCGCCTGCCATCCTCAATATGCCTGCCAGGCTCTTGGTGCCTATCAGGCTCAAAACCCCAACCAGGCTCTTGACGCCTGCCACGGGGAGAGAAAACATCCACAGAGGATTCCCTGTCAGAAGCGCGGCGCTTACAAGGCTCTGAGCGCCTATCCAACCGGGAGTGATCCAACGGAGAAGAATGCTTCCATTGCCGCCTACAAGGCTCTTGGCGCCTACTAGGCTCTTGATGCCTACTAGGCTCCGAGCGTCCGTCAAAAGGAGAGTGGCCACCAGGCGAAGAACTCTTCCTTCGCTCCTGACGAAAACGAGGCTCTTGACGTCTGTCAAGCTCTTGACGCCTAACTGAGGAGCGGAAATCCTGAGGAGAGAGCCTGTCCGGCTCCTTACGCCTGACATGCTCACAACTCTTGCTGGGGAGAGAGGAGAGCCTACTCGGAGAATGATCCCGAGCTTCAGCCTGCACTTCTGACTTCCTGCTACAAGGCTCAAAAACTTCTCTAGCCAGAGGAGATCTAGCCGAAGGAACGTTCTTAGACTTCTTCACCGGAAGTGAGGCGTCCTTCCGACGATGAGAAGTCCCGGCAATAGACTCCGCTAAAGCCGCAATCTGCGCCTGCAGACCCGCCAGGATACGCGCAGGAGACCTCTTAAACTCCTCTACAGGAGACAAAGTCCGAGACCGAACAGGAGAAGCGTAAACATACGAAATCTTGGCTCTCTTGCGTTCCACTTCTGGTTCTTCCGCGAAGGATTCGGGGCTGGAAAGGGGAGGGCGCAAGGAGCTTTCCAGGGCCTCTTGAGAGGGCGAGACGACTCCCGAGGCGCTCCATCTACGCTTAGGAGAAGGCGACGAAGATGACGAGAAGCACTGGCGCAATTATAATCCTTCTTGGATCGATCCAAGGCAGCCTGGGAACGAGCAACAGGGTCTGCTGAGGGACACCTGACCGGTGGGGGTTCTCCCTAACCTTCCTGCGGCTTTCGACTTTCCTCCTCCACTGGGTCTGGGAGTCTGGAAGAGGTCTAGGCATGGAAGCGTTAGTGAGCCGGTCCGACGCACCCTCCACTGCACTAGGGCACTGCACTGATCACTTTGCACTATCATCACTCTTACCTTGTCGAGAGCGAGCGAGGCTCTCCTTACTCCTGATCGAGGCTCTCCCGGAAGCAACTTCCGAAAACGAATCTTCGGGTTCAAAGCTGGGCGCAGGGGCTGAAACCGGAGAAGGAACTACTTCTACTACAGGATTCTCAGCGTCAAACTTCACTCACCCTCGATCTACTAGAGCTCCTTGAAGAAGCCTTGCGCGCCCTATCCTTCTCTAACTTTCTCACATAAGAAGAAAGAGCCTTCCAACCATCCTCATCCAAATTCTCACACTCTTTGCAAGGGTTAATAAAAGAGCATTCATTCCCTCTACAAGACGTACATACAGAGTGAGGATCTAATACAGCTTTAGGAAGCCTAACTTTACATTCCTTCACTGAACAAACCCTAAATAAACTAGGTTTCTTAACTTCAGAATCATCCATGATTATATATTCTAAGAGAAATCCAAAAGAAAAATCCAAAAAACAATCCAAAAAGCGTATGCCAAGCCAACAAACAAAGGGTACTTCACCAAAATCCAAATCATCGGCAACGAGAAAGAATTTAACTATCGTAAGGACTGAACAACAGGTGTTGTCCAGCCAGCGACAGAAAATAATCTGACAAGAAAGGGGGACTGGTTCTTACATCCGCCACCCAGCGGCGGGTAAGGTAGATCACCTGACCTACCTGTAGCGTGTGCCGCGAGTTTTGAATTTTCTGTCGTGACGTCAGAGACCTAAGCTAAGTATATATCTGGCAGGGAAGTTCATGTACAAAAATATCTTTTTTAAAATGTTCTCCTGGTGTAGTTGGAGTTTCTTTGGATTGATTGTAATTTTCAATATTCACCTTTTTTCCCTTAAGTGGGGTTCGTTCCAGTATTCTTTTCTTTTATCAGTTCGATTATTATTATTATTTGACTCCTCTTCCATTGGAGGTTCTTTTCCATGGATATCTGAATCTTCTATGTTAGTAGTGGTACTGGTGGATATATCATCATGCTTGTTTTGGGGTTCATCATTATTGATATGAGAATTAGTTTGTACGATTATATTATCTTGTTTGTTTTTAATGTTTGATACTATATAGATTTTTAGTTACATTTGTGAAAGAGTGGTTTTTCAATGGAATATTGACTCCTCTTACTTTTAGCTCAAGTCTAGCTTTGACTGACATTCATGTTCTATTTATCAACAACTGGAGGTCTGTGTTGTATTGATAAAAGGAGCATTCCTTAGATTTAGTGTGATGGGATTGTCCACAGTTAATACATTTTGGGGATTTACATTTCCGATTAGTAGTATGGGTGTCTGATGCACACACTGCTCATACTGCTTTATTATGCCTTTTTTTGTATACTTTGAACATTGAGTGCACTCAAGGGGTTTTGGTATAAATGGATGCACTTCTCTATTTTGTCCAAGAATTTTTATTCTGAGTGGGAGATCTTGGCCTGTAAATTTTATTTCTGGGCTCAGCTCGTGTCGCTGCGCGAAATATCCTTTAATCTATTATTTCTAGGGTAAATGTACTAAACACATACCAGAGAATAAATAAATAAAGGAAAAAAGGTCAGTATAACTGACTCGCTAACACCCTCCCAGAGGGTGTCGGTATGAACACTATGGCGAGTGAGACCACTACCACGAGCCAAATGCCAATAGAATTCTCCCACTACAAAATCCCCCAAGAGGAGAGCCGACCCACAGAGTGGGCAGCACCAACTACTACTACTCCATCCCATGCTGCGACTGCTGCGCCTCTGGTGGCCATCCTTTTCAGTTAGCGCACACGATACACACGTGCCATTTTCTTCTCTGTGTTTTTGTGCCCTTTCCTTTGGATTTTATTACCATGGAGCGTGCAGCCATCGCAGCAGCTAAGTTAAGTACTCAGTGTTTTTATTGCTAATTGGTTTTTTCCGGCCCTGAGCACGTATTTGCCGCCGTTTTTAGGTATAAATACGATCTCTAGGTCGGAAGCATGGCAGCATGGTTCTGCCTCGTGGTGGGTCCGTTCTGGGTCGCCCATACCCAGAACATCCCCTTGCTTTTGTACGCTCTATTTTAATTATCCGCTTTGTTTAGGGTACGGTCTACACGGTTTTGTCATGCATGCATGTCTTTTACCTTATGTAGGCTCTTCCATCCAGACCCTAGCCACGGCTCTTAGTATCGGCCTCGGCTAGCTTTGATGGTAGCCTTGCCTTCGGGTTAGTCGTACACTCCTGGATTTTTTCTCCTACTATTTTGTTTTCCTTTCTTGTCATTTTATTATTCATTTGTATTATTTATGTGATATTTGTTAGGTTAGTTAGGCGTCTGGCTCGCTTAGCCTAGGTCATGGCCCATTGGGTGCCTTTATGTTACCGCTCTTCAGCTCGGTTGCTTCCGATAGCATCTCTCTGATCAGTTGGTTTATGTTTCTAGGCTTAGTTGTTGTTCTTATCGCCCCGTGGTCACTATGTGATCACGAGGCAGCCAGACGCCTGTCCAGTCACCTTTCCCCCCTCCCGCTCTTCCAGAGGGTCGGGGGGGGTGGGTAGCCTGCCCATGCTCGCATCCAACATACCCGAGCCTGCCTCCCTCTCTCCCCCCAGGCGGAGGGGGTAGAGGGACAGGGACAGACCCAGACTGGACTCGACCTCTCCGGCTTCTCGGTCCGGTCGGATGGTAAGGTGGGGGGGACTGGCCTTTCCCCCCCTCCATTACTACCCGTCGCTCCGTACTAGCCCGATCTGTATGCCCCCTTGCTCTTTCCCACCTTACTAGGGCTCCTTTACCACCGGAGACCTGGCATCCAGCGGAAAGGTGCTATCTACCCACGGGGTGGACCGGAACATACATCGGTCCCTTCTAACCTCTCCGTTTCACTGAGTTATACACTCCGCCACGCACTGGACTTAGTCCGGTACGTTCGAGCTTTTAGGTTTAAGATCTATATGTTAAACTATTAAGTTTATCTTAAGTACCTTAAACCATCCCCCCTCCCTTCATGTTTCACCGGATACCTCCGGGGGTTATAGCCTATTGCAGGCGATTAAGGGAGGGGCTATGCCCAATTTTTTTCCGAGCTCCGGCATGCAACGGAGTTCTCTGCCTTTAGCCTGTAAGTGATATTCTTTAAGATACTCATGTGTCTTTTCACTTACAGACCACCAACTGTGAGCATCCGGGATGCGCCGCCACACTTCAGGACCCATGGTGGACACGAAGTTTGCCGGTCCCATGCTCCATGCGCGACTCCGCACGGGGACATCCAGGTCTGGTACCATGAACGTGTACCATATGTTACGATCTGGTGAGCCAGCTTTAGACGGGTAAGTATTCCATCTCCGGTAGCTGGTCCTCATCTGTTATAGTGCTTAAGTTTTACATCAATCACTCTAACTTAAGGTAAATTCAAGGGGCCTTATAGCCCCTAATAATTTTAAGTTATGCTTTAAGTTAGCTTTAGTTTTAAGTTATTCTTAAATCTAATCAATACCCTCTCTTCCAGGCGCCGGCCGTGAGGGATACCGCACTGGCAACCCTGCGGGCCTGGGTCGGCGGTTTCGGGAAGAACGCCGCCAAGGGTATCCCCTACAATCCTGGAGAAAAGGTTGGCGGTACTAATCTTCTTCCCCGGAGGCAAGGCGACAGGATACGTCGACCCAGTAGAGGCGGCCCCGACTATCGCCTCATCCAGCAACAGCTGGCTGCCTCATGATTGACCAAGGGCCAGGATATCTCCTCGGAAGTCGCGACGCTGGATATTAATGTAGAACCTATGGTAGGTGTGGACGACCGTGTTGGTCGAGGTAGGTAAGGTGGACACCCAAGGGATACCCTTGGGTGCAACTGCTTCTTCTACTCCTGCAACCTCTCCATCCTTCCAAGGCTTTACGGGTAACGAATTATATACTCCTCCTGACGCGTCAGTTAGACCCAAGGTCAAGGGTCAAGCAGTGAAATCCTTTGCGAAGACGTCGTCGTCGTCTAAGAAGACGGCTTCGGCGTCATCCTCTTCTCGTAAGTCTCCGGCTAGGAATCCCGGAGCAGAGAGATCTAAAGCTTCTGGGTCCGGCTCTAAGTCCTCGAGGAGTAAATCCTCCAGAGAGAGATCTCACACTCCGGCGGAGTCGTCAGTTCCGCTACCCTTGGTTCCAATTCAGAGCCACCCCTCCACCTCCGCAGCAGCTCCGGCTTTGGACTCCAATGCTGGTCTGTTACAACAGGTGGGCGACCTGGTTGGGTCTCTGAAAAGTAGCATGGAACAAATGATCTCTCGGTTGTCGGATAGGATTACCTCTCAAGACAGCATTATAGCCGGACTGAGCCAAGCTCCTCTAGCCTCTCCTCCACCTTTCAATACAGGTGGAGCCCAGCTTCCCCCGTATGACTCTCTACCTCCGTTCTCAATGAACACCCTTGGGAGAGTAGCGTTCATACGCCCCCCCTTCCAAGACGGACTCATTTCTATCCCGGAATGTGAACTCGGAGGATCGAGGACTTCGAGTTCTACCCGGAAGACCTTCAGCATCCGTTCATCGGCTACGCAAGGCTCACCGCCTCAGCCATGACTCGGATGATAAAGTGCCAAAGGAGACAGTCCTCTATTCACGTGACCAGGCTCAGAGAGAATGGCTCAGGTGTCTAGAGGACATGGATTGTTCCAATACGAAAATCCAACCTTTCAAGAGTCCGTTTACGATCTTTACGATGGATGAGAGTACCCCGCTCCCTTTCCTGACAAAGATCGCGACGTCTACCATTCCAGCGGCCCAGAAGGGGGACCCCATGCCTCACTGAAGGAAGCAGATCCTACATCTCCGTTACTTCCTTCAGCCGGAGAATTGTGGGAAGACTTACCTAACACCTTCTCAGCTGGCAAACTCAAAACCGGACTGTGCTATGGAGCAGTTTGGTGAGAAGCTACTAGGCTTCCAGATAGCCTTATCAGGCAGAATTTGACGCCAAATCGCGGTTAGCCAGATCTATTAATTCCATGGCTATGACCGAGGTGGCTACCATAGCCTATGGGTCAGACCGCTCTTCAAGCTTCTACCAAATCCCTGACTCAAACGGTACAGTCAGATATGTTTGAGTTTGCCACTGCTAGGACGAATTTGTAGGAAACATGTCCTACAAGAAGCAACTATTCGGCACGAGCCGAATAGGTTACTTGCGTCGAGCATCTGGGGAGCAGACCCTCTTCCCAAAGCGATGGTGAAGGAGTTCAGTCAGAGGCCTAACGAGGTTGAACCAGAGCCTTAAGGACCGTTTGGGGTCTTACGGCCAAGAGACGACAAGATCTAGCAGCTAGGGGTAAGGGTCAAAGGAAACCTAGACGTTTCCAAGCCCTACCAGAAAAAGCAGCCACGCTTTTCTCAGCAAGTTCCGGCTGTTCCCTTAGTGCAAACAGCCCAACCTTCCACCTCAAAGGCTCAATCACAGCCGATTTACGTTATCTCCCCTCAGCCTCAGCCCTCCACCTCTTACGCCCTCTCTCCAGCTTACAATCAAGCCTTCGAGAGTCAAGCTTCACAGAAGTATGACCGCTCGGGTAAGGGAGGCAGAGGTAAGCGATCCTTTCGTGGGAGAGGATCGGGAGGTCCCTTTAATAGGGGGGAAAACATTTCAGGGGAGGCCGAGGAGGCTACCAGAACCAATGAGGAATTTCAGGTAGGAGGGAGGCTGTTTCACTTTCGCCACCGGTGGAACTCAGCAAGTGGGCTCAGAGCATTGTGTCAAAAGGCCTGGTTGGAGCTGGTTAACGAACCCACCCCCATCCAGACCTTTCCGCCACTTCCTTCCAAGGAACTGACGGAGTATGCGGAGGATCTCCTTCATAAAGGAAGCTATAGCTGAGAGTTCAAAAGGTTTTAAAAGATTTTCAAGGAACTCTTGTTTCAGCGTGCCAAAGAAAAGGCTCACAAAAAAAGAAGGGTAATCTTAGACTTGTCCCGCTTAAACTTAGGCCATTCGCTGCGACAAGTTCAAGATGCTCACGATCTCGCAGGTACGGACCCTTACTTCCCCGTGGGGCCGTCACCACCTCTATCGATCTTACAGACGCTTACTATCATATCCCTATTGCAAGACACTTCCGTCCGTATCTGGGCTTCAAGATAGGAGACCAGACATTCTCCTTCAAGGTAGTTCCATTTCGGGCTCAACGTAGCAACCCCAGGGGTGTTTACGAAGCTGGCGGCGGAAGTAGTAGTTCAACAACCCTCAGATCGCAAGGGATTATAGGTAGTAGCGTATCTCGACGATTGGTTGATCTGGCTCTTCAAAAGTTGAGGAATGCAACAGAGCAACACTGAAAGTAATTCAGTTCCTGGAATATCTAGCTTCAAGATAAACAGGACCAAGTCAAGACTCACCCCAGAGTCAAACTTTCAGTGGCTAGGAGGCATTCAATGGAATCTATCCTCCATACTCTGTCGATTCCATCATCCAAAAGAAAGGAAATAGCGAAGTCAGTCAAACAATTTCTGAGTCACAAACTGGCATCAAGAAGATCCCAGGAAAGGATCTTGGGTTCTCTCCAGTTTGCATCAGTGACGAACATCTTAATGAAGCCAAACTGAAAGACCTAACCAGAATCTGGCGCTCACGAGCAAATGTCAGGTCCAGGGACAAATTATCCTCAGTCCCTCTGATTCTAAAGGAACTCGGACTCCGACCGTGGCGAAAGTCAAGAACTTGTCGGTGTCAGTGCCCCTTCAGGTTTCCTCCACCAGGGATCACCATCCACACAGACGCATCATTAAGCGGTTGGGGAGGATATTCCCAGTTCAAAAAGGTTCAAGGAACGTGGTCACCTCAGTTCGTCAGTTCCATATAAATCGTACTGGAAGCAATGGCAGTGTTCTTGACCCTCCCTTTAAAAAAAGTTACGCCCGCAAGGTACTCCCACATAAAGCTAGTCCTGGACAGCGCAGTGGTGGTACATTGTGTAAACAGAGGAGGCTCCAAGTCACGTCATCTAAATCACGTCATGGTAGCCATCTTCTCCCTGGCGGACAAGTTCAGTTGGCATCTCTCCTCCACTCATATAGCTGGAGTGAGGAACGTCATAGCAGATGCTCTATCCCGATCAGTACCTCTAGAGTCGGAATGGTCACTGGACAACAGTTCGTTCCAATGGATTCTTCAGCTGAGAGTGCCAGTGTCTACAGGTGGATCTCTTCGCATCTCAAACGAACCACAAACTCCCGTGTTATGTGGCCCCCAACCTGGACCCTCTGGCCTATGCCACGGACGCCTTGGCTCTAGACTGGAACAACTGGGAGAAGATTTATGTCTTTCCTCCGGTGAATCTTCTCATGAAAGTCTTAAACAAACTCAGGACATTCAAGGGTCAAGTGGCTCTAGTAGCCCCAGACTGGCCGAAGAGCAATTGGTACCCTCTCATTCTGGAACTGGGTCTTCGCCCTCTTCGGATCCCCAATCCCAGGCTCTCCCAGTCAGTACAAACGAAGACTGTGTTCGCTTCCTCAGGGATTCTCAAAACCCTAACTTTATGGATTTCATGAAGTTTGCAGCAAAAAGGGATGCGAATATTGACCCTCAGAATATTCTCTTCTTGAATCCGATAAAAGAGATTCAACTTTGAGACAGTATGATGCTGCTGTCAAAAAGTTAGCAACCTTCCTGAAAGAATCAGATATTAGGATCATGACAATCAATTCAGCTATATCCTTTTTCAGATCCTTATTTGAAAAAGGCTTAGCAGCTAGCACAATTACGACAAACAAGTCAGCCTTGAAAAAGATTTTTCAATTTGTTCAACATAGACTTGACAGACTCCTACTTCTCGTCTATTCCCAAGGCATGTGCTAGACTTAGGCCTTCGGTAAGGCCTACGTCAGTATCATGGTTCTTAAATGATGTTCTAAAGCTGGCTTCAGAAACCAATAATGACACATGCTCGTTTATAATGCTCTTAAGAAAAACCCTATTTTTATTAAGCTTGGCCTCAGGAGCTAGAATTTCAGAACTGTCGGCGTTATCCAGAGATCCGGATCATATTCAGTTCCTTCCCACAGGGGAATGCTACTTTCTCCGGAACGTAGCTTTATAGCAAAGAATGAAGATCCTTTGATGAGGTGGGAACCGGCAGGAAGGTACTACCCCTTCCACAAGATGTATCTCTTTGCCCAGTTTCAGCCTTACGAGCCTTTCTATCTAGGACCCTCCTCATCATCATCGGGTCCTCTCTTTAAGAGAGAAAAAGGTGGCACTTTATCTATTAAAGGCATCAGGCAACAAATCCTGTACTTCATTAAACAAGCCAATCCTGACTCTTTCCCAAAAGCACATGATGTCAGGGCAGTAGCCACCTCAATTAACTCCAACATATGAACTTCGATGAGTTGAAAAAGTATACTGGATGGAAATCGCCGACAGTGTTCAAACGTCATTACTTAAAGTCCTTGGAAGCTCTGAAATTTTCAGCAGTTGCAGCGGGGAACATAGTTTCCCCTGACTCTGACTAATCTTTAGTAGAAGATCCAGTCCTCCTTTCTACCTGCCTCACCCAACAGTTCGTCTATTCCTGCCTTGTTCATTTACGGTCACCTTGTGTCTTAGCTGCTTTTATGATGATGTAGTGGGTGTCCCTTATTTTTTTGCTAGGGACACTCACATTTGATGATGGATATTGATCTCGTGGATGTCATTCTCCTATTTTTATGCTAGGAGATACATCTTATTGTAATGGTTACGGGTTTTGTATATTAAGTCATATACATTCCTTTATATATTATTATTGTTGAGTTTGTTTTATTCAACTTTATGTTAATTGCTTTAGAATGTTTTGATACATAGCTTTACACAGATACCATTTTTGTACATATATGACATTTTATTTTCTCTGTATATATGTATATTACCTTAAGTTAAGAAATATTATTAGAATTAAGTGTAAGTTTAAGCAATATTTCTATTTTGTATCACTGTGTATATGTATCCTTATTAGCAATTATATTCGTTTATTTTTATTTTATCTTTTATTTGAGACCTCTTTGTATTTTGTTGATTTCTTTACAATCTTGTGCTATTTCTCTGGTACGATTTCGCGCAGCGACACGAGCTGAGCCCAGAAAAGGGATTTTGACGTAAGGAAAAATCTATTTCTGGGCGATTGGCTCGTGTCGCCAGCGAAATCCCGCCCTACCCGTCCCATCGCCAAGATTGTCTGCTAACTTCAGGATGGCCACCAGAGGCGCAGCAGTCGGCAGCATGGGATGGAGTAGTAGTAGTTGGTGCTGCCCACTCTGTGGGTCGGCTCTCCTCTTGGGGGATTTTGTAGTGGGAGAATTCTATTGGCATTTGGCTCGTGGTAGTGGTCTCACTCGCCATAGTGTTCATACCGACACCCTCTGGGAGGGTGAGCGAGTCAGTTATACTGACCTTTTTCTTTATTTATTTATTCTCTGGTATGTGTTAGTACATTTACCCTAGAAATAATAGATTAAAGGATATTTCGCTGGCGACACGAGCCAATCGCCCAGAAATAGATTTTTCCTTACGTCAAAATCCCTTTTTTGCAATATCAATTTGTTTATTTTTATCTTTCCTACTTGGAACTGAGTAGACTTCTAAATCATGTACTATATTATTGTCTTAACTTAATGGAGTCACGTATCAAGTGTTTTGAGGGTAGTCCTTCTTCAATGTTGGGTAAAATAACTGACTTGTATATAAGTTAATGTTTCATGACTTATTATTGATATTTGTGCCATGGATTGTGTTTTCTTGGTTACTTGAAGTAACCAATCATTTTCTTTTAATATATTGGCACTTCATTTCTTGTGTTGGAAATATGTTCAATAATTTGTTTTCTAGTATTGCTTTTGATATTTTATTTTCAGCTTTAAGTACTAGAAATCTTGGCCAGTTATCTGGTCCAAAAAGATAATTAAAATGCACCAGTGTTGGGTTAAGACGATAATTTCTACTTCTTTTTGGACCTTGCCTGATGTTGGTCATATGTGTATCAGATTTGTTTCCTTTCTCTGTAACGCATGGTTCCATTGTTATCATGTTTGAATCTTCTGATTGGTTTTACTTTTTTGTAGAACTTCTATGGGCCCTGATGGGTGATTTGGATCATATAATTTATTTGAAACTGAATGTTCCTTTGCTGCATTATCATCTTGAACTGACTGAGGGAGATTCAGGGATAAATTTCCAATGGTCATCAACTGTGCCGAATTTTGTCCATCAAGGGGCTCAGGGGTACTAAAAAATTTATGCATATTTATCATGCAAATGAGAGAAAGCAAAAAAAAATAAATTAATCAATAAAAAAAAAATCTTGAAGAGATATCATTGGCTTTCTGTGAAGTTAAATCTTCCGCCAATGGCACAAGCGAGAAATGACTCCCAAATGTCTGCATTCTATCCCTACCCCAAAAAGAGGAAGGCATAACATGATTAGTATGGCCCAAGTGTAATAAGTACCTGCTTGGTAGGACTAAGAGTATCACAAAAATACAATTATCCCCATCGTAATCACATCATGGGCAAACCGGACAGAATGCCAAGAGTTCTATTCCAAGAACCAGGCCCCTTGGAATCCGTGGTCCAGCTCCACAGAATAGTTCCGCCTGGAAAACCAGGTCCGAACATTGTTGGGTAGATGAAGGATCTACTACAGTTCCCACTATTTAGCATAGGATTTAACTCCAATCCATGTTATGATATGTTTTCTTATTTATTAGATATGGAAAATTTTGACAAGTGGAAAAATCCACAGATATTAACCCAAAAATATATAATGTTATATGGGACTCTTGGGTTCGAACCTAAGAAGAAATTCCTGAGGTTCAAGAGCCCCCTCACCACATTAAGGTGCTCCCAAAATTAGGGGTCTATAATCAATAATCATTGATACTTGAATACTACAGTAAAAACTTCTACATGATGCATTCAAGTTGCTTTTATAGCAAAAGTTCAGGGTAGAATATCAATCATATATCTTAAAAACCTACAATGAAACCTTACTCAAAATTATTGATGTTGACACCAAAATGAAGCAAAATTGATGTGTAATTTGAAACACGTTCTTAAATCAGAGATAATGTTTCAAAGTTTGGGCAATATCCAAGGAAAATAGTGTGGAACAATATAGGAGTGAAAGCAATACAAAAGAGAGAGAGAGAGAGAGAGACGAGAGAGAGAGAGAGAGAAGAGAGAGAGAGAGAGAGAGAGAGAGAGGGTCTGCATTGAGTGTATACATACACCTACTAAAGCATCCAACTTTCTTTGAGAGTTATGAGTGATATATTTGTATAGTATGTTTTAAGTAGACCTAGGAGAGAGAGAGAGAGAGAGAGCGAGAGAGAGAGAGAGAGGAGAAGAGAGGGAGACTTGAGAGGGAGAGGGGGAGAGAGAGGAGAGAGGGCTGTTTTATTCAAGCAAAACAGGGAAATTCAATGAAAAAAAGCTAGTTTAGTTGCCATTTTTATATGAACTAGTAAGTGGTTAATAAATATTTATAAAAATATTAACAAACAACCAGATAAGCTAAAAATCTGGTAAGCCTGGCTGAATGTATGACAATTTTCATTTGGCCTACTACACTTCTTATCCAGGCCTATCAATTAGTCAAAAGCTAACTTACATGTAACAAGCAATATCAATAGAATCTTCCTGAACTGTAATGAAATGTGCCAATTAAGTACAACCTAGTGTAAAAAGAATGAGCACAAAAGTAATAACAGCAGTTGGGGAAACAGAAAACTTTGAAGTTAGTGTTGTATTATACCAGGGGTCAGCATTAAGCCCATTTTTGTTTGTGTTGGTCATAGATGTGTTAAGTGAAGAGATCTGGAATGAAGAGCTGTGGGACTTGTTGTATATCGATGATCTGGTGATTACTGCTGAAAATGAGGTGGTCCTACAGAGAAGGGTTGGAGAGTGGCAGAAGTCTTTAGAGAGGGGTGGCTTAAAGTAGGGAAGATAGAGACAGAATAGTAATACAAGAAAGAAGAGGCTTGATTATAAAACAGGCAGAAAAGTTTAAACACTTAGGATCTACTTTAAGCCAAGAGGGAGGATGTGAGACTGAAGTTGACAGAAGAATAAAAGCTGCATGGGGGTAGTGGAGAGAGGTAGCTGGAGTGGTATGTGATAAGAAAATGCCAATCAAGCTAAACATCAAGATCTATAACACTGTTAATGTATGGAGTGGAGACATGGGCTCTAAGAAGAAAAGGGATGTAAGGCTTGAGAGAACAGAGATGAGAATGCTGAGGTGGATTACGGGAATATTGCTACTAGAGAGATTGGAAAATGATGAAATAAGAAGAAGGGCAGGCTTAGTAAAGACTACAGAGGTCATAAGAGTGTTATGATTGAGATGGTATGGGCAGGTGTTGAGGATGGATGATGAGGAGGGAGTGAAGAGGGCTGAAGAAGAACCTGTTACAAGAAGAAGATTGAGAGGGAGACAGAGAATTAGATGGCGAGATAAAGCGAAGGAAGATATGGAGAGAAGAGGTTTGGTGGAGGATGATGCCTTTGATAGAAGGCAATGGAGAAGGCACATCAGACAACCAACCACTTAATGTAGGTGGGAAAGAAGAAGAGTGTAACCAAATGAAAATGCAACTTGCACAATATGCAAGATGTGATGAAATCATATTTTGTGAACAAGTTTTAAGGTTGCATGCATCATACATGAGGTAATACAATATATGAGTATTTTAGGTAAATATTTTAGGTAAATACAGTTCTTTTGATGCCATATATTTTCTTGTTTTACAGAATGCTTTTGTTGGTAATAAAATGTGCTAATGCATCCATGGTGTGGTCATAATAATCACAGTATTCATTCTTGCTCTCTAATTTAGGTGCATTCAATATCTACATTTTCTTTAAGATAAAGTAATAAAATACTAGTAACCCTCATGAAAAACAATAAGAAACAAACTTCAAACACAAAAAAAATTATGAGTAATTATGATAATTTACAAATTAGCCCCTTATGCAAGAAGGATTATCGTGTTTAATCCAACAAAGAGAAAATCTGCCAAGCATCACAAACACCGAATTTACATTGGTTCAAAAATAGTACAAAAACCTGTAGTCTTCAAGAGAGAGAGAGAGAGAGAGAGAGAGAGAGAGAGAGAGAGAGAGAGAGAGAGAGAGAGAGAGAGAGAGAACCTTACTTTGTACAGTCTGAATATCAGTACACTGCACTCCATTTGTACTACTATACCCTCATGTAAGTGTATGTACCCTCAATATAAAGTCTCTCAAGAACACACAGCATAAGTACTGCAGTTATTGATAAAAAATACCTTGTGTTTTGGATTACAAAACAGTTTGGGACAACTCACCATTCAGTATTAGTAAAACGTTGAAGATCCTGAAGTCCAACAGTGAGACGAGTTATGACCTGTGCTGGCACATCAGGAGCACGAGCAAGTGTGACTACTCTTACCACAGCCAGGGCATCGCGAAGTATAACAGCAAGGACGACACTCCATTCTAAGCATCCTGCTTCGAGTAAAACCTGAAAATA
Source organism: Macrobrachium nipponense (assembly GCF_015104395.2). Lineage (NCBI taxonomy): Eukaryota > Metazoa > Arthropoda > Malacostraca > Decapoda > Palaemonidae > Macrobrachium > Macrobrachium nipponense. Next base: position 34,922,024 of record NC_087211.1, read on the forward strand.
GAAAGAAACTTTATTTCATATTCTAAGGGAGATTATTTTCAACATGTCCTTCATCTACATCACTTATTTACAAACAAAACAGTAGATAGTAATATGCGGAGGTATTCATTTTCACTTTATTGGCAAAATGGTCAACTGCTTTCTTACATGCATTATGTCATACAGTACCCAACAATTTTTTTTCATAGCTTACAATAACATACAGTCTAAGGATGACGTGAATATGAACTCTCCAAAAGTTACAAATAAAGGAGAGAAAGGAGATGATGGAGTTTCAAATGTTCAAGAACAGGGTGTTTGGGGTGATGAGAGAACTGTACTACGGCACAGTGTAGTAACAGTTTGATATTAAGATAAATTATGAATTATTGAAGTACTGCTAAATTATGAAATTATTGAAGTACTGCTGCCGCAAAGTAGAATACAGACTGGGAGAAAAAGGTTTGTCTAGGACTGCAATGATTTCACTGTAAAAGTGAATCTTACAATTTAAAAAAAAAAAATGCCAGTGATGAAATTCTAAGCAAGAAGAAGAAGAAGAAGAAGAATTACTACTACTACTACTACTACTACTACTACTACTAGTTTGTCTAGGACTGCAATGATTTCACTGTAAAAGTGAATGTTACAATTTAAAAAAAAAATGCCAGTGATGAAATTCTAAGCAGCAGCAACAACAACAACAACAACAACAACAACAACAACAACAACAACAACTACAACTACAACTACAACTACAACTACAACTACAACTACAACTACAACTACTACTACTACTACTACTACTACTACTACTACTACTAACTTAGTAACATCTACAAAAAGCATTTCTGCCAGACTGCCTAGTGATTACATTGACAAGAAGTTAACTTTCAGCAATTCACAAAAGGATATGGGACATACTAATACTGTACACTGTTTCAAATTAATAGGGTTCATGAGCGGTATTACAACTGCAGGCATCTGGGTAATATGACAGACCAAAGTTGAAACAAATTTTGTAGTATATATGATACTGTACTATAGTAGATTCACATGAAGTGTGCATCTGGTGTCTAGGCAAGTCCCATACGACACTCCTGATTGGCTGCTGATAAGCCAATCGAAGGGCTGGAAACTCTCAGTCTCTCTCGAGAGAGACTGAGTTTCCAGCCCTGTGATTGGCTTATCAACAGCCAATCAGAAGCGGCGTAAGGGACTAGCCTAGACATCAGATGCATGGTTGATGTGAATCTACTATAGTATAAACCTTCTTTTGCTCTTCTCATACACATACTGAAGTTTCACAACAGACAGGCCTGAACACATTCCTTAAATCAGATGAGATGCTATGCTATATTTGACCAATTGAGCTGGCTGAGTCAAATAAGACCTATGCTGGTGTACATCAAACAAACAAACCCAATTATTCACTGGTCTCTAAGTTTCAAAGAATCAACCGAATTTTCATCAAGGGTCTGAAAGTCTGCCAGATACACTGCGGGAGATATATAGTAAATGCACAATCTCATGATACTTTGGACTTTATAGTTTTCTGGACTTAAACAATTAAGAAGGTGATGAAACCACAAATGTTTAAGTTAGAAAAATAAACAGCATAGAGACCTGAAAAATCTTTCTCAATGAGACCTATTACGAAAGCAGTTACCACTTGAGAATTGTTTAAATTTTTACTAAAGCTCTTCTATATAAATATCAAGGGTTTAGCATCGTAGTATTGATGAGTCTGAGATTTTGTCTGTTGCATAAAATAGGATGCACTGCAAATAATGGGTTCATGGTGAAAAAAATTGCACACCAGTATACACACACACACACACACATATATATAGTATATATATATATATATATATATATATATATATATAGTATATATATATATATATATATATTATATATATATATATATTATATATATATATATATATACAGGCGGTCCCCGGGTTACGACGGTTCCGGCTAGACGTTCCGAGGTTACGACGCTTTTTTTCTTAAATATTCAATGGAAAATCCGTCCTGGGTTACGACGCTTGTTCCGAGGTTACGACGCTGACGCTTCCGACGCTCCGAGTTAACGACGCTTTAAAAAACGCATGCTATGATAAAAATCCTTTATAGTTTAGCACAGTATATAATAAAAATATGTTTTTGGTTACATTACAACAAAAATTTTGAGGTTATGATGATTTTTGACACTTTTTTTTTTCGTATTTTTTTAATTTTTTAGTGACTGCCGCATATGCGGAACTAGTTTGCGGGTGAATGAATACACTAGCTTTGGGATGCGCAGTTTAAACAGTCCAAAAGCGCAAATAATGAAAAATCATTGCTTGTTTCCAGTACATAATTAAAAAAACTAAGTTTCTGGTTAGATTACAACACAAATTCCAAGGTTACGACGTTTTGTTATGCTTTTTAACGATACCTCATATGCAGAACTAGTTTTTTGAGCGGAAGTTGCATAATTAATTAACGCTATTAAACTGTATGGTAAATTGACCGAACAACGACCTCGGACGGTCGAGGACGCTAAGCGTAACAATACGAAGGACGCCACTTCAATCGCGTGTCTGCCTGAAGTTCAGTCGGTTGTGTGCTAAGACGTTGCTGAAATTCCTTGCCCTTTTCGCAAATTTACAATGGCTCCTAAACGCCAAAGTACTTCCTCCGATGATAGTTCATCCAAGAAGAGGAAGGTCATCACGATGAGGTCAAATATGACCGTGGTGAAGTGTTCGGAGAAGGGAGAAACCTAACACCGAAATAGGCCGTTCTTTAGGCTTGAGCAGGACCACGGTGGTAACCATTGTGAAGGACAAGGAACGTATTCTGAAGCATGTTAAGGATGCTGCACCGATGAAGTCAACGGTGATAAACGAGAAGCAACGTAGCCAGAGCATTGTTGAAATGGAGAAATGCTCATGATCTGGCTGGAGGACCAGAACCAGCGATGTGTTCCGGTGAGCTTAAGTGTGATCCAGGAGAAGGCTAGAGCGCTGCATGAGGCAGTAGTGAAAAAGTTTGGCGAAGGCAGTGCTGGTGGTGAATTTTCCCGCGAGTAGAGGTTGGTTTAACCGTTTTAAGGCTCGTGCAAATTTGCATAATGTGAAGCTGCAAGGTGAAGCTGCTAGTGCTGATAGCAAAGCAGCAGAAAGTTTTCCAGGTGGTTTGGCTGAGATAATTGAGGATGGTGGTTACACGGCTGACCAAGTCTTTAATGTGGAGATGAACTGGATTATTTTGGAAAAGAATGCCAAATCGAACGTACCTTTCCAAGGAGGAGAAGTCAGCACCTGGCATAAAGCTGGAAAGGAGCGACTGACTTTGCTGTTTGGGTCCAATGCAAGTGGCGATTTGAAACTGAAGCCCTTGCTGGTGTATTTGGCCGAGAATCCCAGGGCATTCAAGGGCATTTTCAAGAGTCAACTCCCTGTGATTTGGAAATCAAACAAGAAGGCTTGGGTTACCTTGATGGTCTTCGAAGATTGGTTCAATGACCATTTCGTGCCAGCAGTGGAGCGGTATTTGACTTCGAAGGGTCTGCCTTTTAAGGCCCTCTTAGTCCTGGACAATGCCCCTGGTCACCCTTCAAATTTGAGCGACATGCACCCTAATGTGAAGGTGGTGTACCTCCCACCCAATACCACATCGCTGATACAGCCAATGGACCAGGGCGATAATAGCTAATTTCAAGGCTTACTACCTTAGAAGGACCATACGTTTTGCTTTGAGGGCCATAGAAGCTAACAAGGAGTTGACACTGAAGCAATTCTGGAAGGGCTACAACATTGCTGATGCAGTGAAAAATATTGCAAGTGCTTGGGACGAGGTGAAGACGACCACTTTAAATGGGGCCTGGAAGAAACTGTGTCCACAGTTTGTGCACAGTTTTGAAGGCTTTGACCAGGCAGAAGACGTCGAGACTGTGACGAGGAAGATCGTAGGGCTAAGCAAGAGGCTGAAACTAGATCTTGAACCTGATGATGTAACAGAGCTGCTGGCTTCCCATGGAGAGGAATTGTCTGCAGAGGACTTACTTGAACTTGAACAACAAATGATTGAGGAAGAGGCGGCGGCGGCACCAGAGCCAAAACCCAGGTCATTAACTGTGAAAGGCTTGTCAGAGGGTTTTACTCATCTGGAGAGAGCCTTCGGCTTCTTTTGAGGCAGAAGACCCTAACGTTGGCCAGGTTTGACAAAATAAAACGTGGAATGTTAGACTTGGTAACTTTCACAAGGAGACCCCCTGAAGGAGAAGCAGACGAAGAGAAGTGTTGGCAGTCCAGGCTTGACACTTTCTTTCACAAGTCTCCAGTACCACCACCTCCCACTCCTAGTCCTGGTAAGGAATTCTGAACTGTTTTACTAATTTATGTGTTTACATAGTGTACATATTAAAATGTGTTCATTTTTTAATGTAACAACTAAATGTAAGAGTAAATTGTAACTTCATTAATTTTCATCATTTGTAATTTTATTACAGAAGTGGTGACAGTTCCAGATCCCCTGTACTACCTGGTGACAGTTGCCAGATCTCCCTGTACTACCTGTGACAGTTTTCCAGAATCTCCCTGGTACTACCTTTGACAGTTCCAATAACCCCTGTACCTGGACCCTCTGTAGCAGCCCGTCCACCTGTACATGTACAATCAGGTAAGCAATTTCATTTTTTCTCATTTTCATGTTGGAAATTGTTTCACCCTACATAAACCATAACGTACACTAACTTACATAGTGGTACAATGTGTTTGATGTTGCATAACCTTATTATTTTTTTTTTTCATTTCAGACCCCTTTGATAGTGACAGCGACCCCAGATGAACCCTGACCTTTCCATGGTTTGATGCCTCGCCCTATTCATCAGGTAAAGAATCCTTAACAAATTTTGGTATAAAATGTTTTATAAATTGCTAATAGAAATTTTATTAGAAAAGTGTACATATGCGACAATTACATCCACCTTATATATTTATGTACCCTATCATTCTTTCCAGATCTAGATGTTCCCTCATCAGTTGATACAAGTAGTATCACCTCTCCAGAGCCCAAATCAGTTGATACGAGTAGTATCACCTCTCCCAGTCCCATTCCTTCAGGTAAAAGAATTCTTCATTTTCTATATTGTACATACGTATTCACACTACATATGTCAAAACAGTAATAACATGTGCAGTAGTTACAGTAGTAACTCTATCATTTTATATATTTTTTATCATTCCAGACTCCCAAGCACCTGCCCATCCTACTCCATAGCCCAGCCACCCACTCATCTACCATACATATGCCCATCCCAGTAAGCAAGCCAACCACTAGAATTTGGTAAGGACATTTTTTTTTTATTAATGTTTTATTATTACATATGTAATAACCATGTTATGTATGTAACATACATACTATAATCATATGTATTACATTATCATTCCAGACTGGCATGCACCGTGACTTACATAAACCGACCCCTCTACATGGCCTACATGTCTTCATTTTGCTGAAGGTAAGGAATTCTCAGTTGTGTTTAATGTTTGCATACGTACAATAAATTTTGTACTACACCTAAGTGGTTACATACTGTCCTTTAATATTAATTCTTCATTCCAGACTGCCCATCATCCTAGCCTGTTATCTGTGATAAAGCACACTGAAGTTAGGTTTGGAATGCATCCTTATCATGAATGTCTACACCTCCACCTCCATCTCCCACAACCTAGTAACAGCTTTGAGACTCACTAAAAGTTGGTAAGTTATGTAAGGAATTTCTAAATTAAGTTTTATACTACATGTTATATGTGATAAATTAAAACCACTGTATGGTGCATATTACATACTGTATGTAACTTACTGCATAGAGGACTTACTGACAAAATTATTTTTTGTACATTCCAGAGTCCCCTGAATGATATAGGAGGCTATGGGGCCACATAAGACTTTGTCCATCCAGGGTTACATTGAACGACAACTTTAAACTAAAAGTAAGGAATTAATTAACATACATTAACTCTTTAGTACTCTTGATATATCTACAGTAATTAACATATTGCATTCACAACTTTCTGTAGTGTATATTTTGTACACTAATTTTGTTACTTTTCCTTCCAGAACCAACATTTTTCACACAACTCCAGGTTGTTACTAACAAATTACTACAAGTGTCATCAAGGGATAACTACAAGTAGAAGCACCATTTTTGATGGAAAAAAAAAAAAAACCCTTCAGGAAAGTATACGTATCAAATGTAACATGTACATAGTGTAACAAATATGAACAGTAGGTTTTTACATACAGTAGTATTACATACGTACATAACTTTTTTTTACAGGAATTTCCAACCAAGTTTGATTATGTACATACATGTTATAAACCACTGTACGTATGGTTACTGTATGTAAACTTACTAAACATACATACATGACTTAAGCTTTGATACTTTTTTGGTAAACATTACCATAAAACAGGACCCCCTCCATGGATGCCAGGCTATGGGGCACATAAAACTTTGTCATGGGTTCCAGGGTACATAACATAAAGGTAGGAATTATACATATTAGTAAACATACATTAAGTAAGTTTTATACGTACTAAAAAAAAGTGACCAAGATCTCTCACATGGGATAAGTGATCAAGGTCCCTCATGGAATTACATACTACTGTACACTCCCTGCTGAACAGGGGGTGTAGACCAATCATTTACAACATGCATACGTACCAGTTGATATTAAACCACTGTATGGTGCATATTACTGTATGTAACTTACTAGCATAGAGTACTTACTGACAAAATTATTTTTTGTACATTCCAGAAACCCCTGAAATGATGTAGGCTATGGGGCCACATAAGACTTTGTGCATCCAGGGTTACATAGCAAGACAACTTTAAACTAAAGGTAAGGAATTAATTAACATACATTAACTAAGTTTTATACATGTTATATATGTGATATTAAACCACTGTATGGTGCATATTACTGTATGTAACTTACTATGCATAGAGTACTTACTGACATACTAATTATTTTTTGTACATTCCAGAACCCCCTGAATGATGTAGGCTATGGGGCCACATAAGACTTTGTGCATCCAGGGTTACATAGCATGACAACTTTAAACTAAAAGTAAGAATTAATTCACATACATTAACTTTTTTACTCTTGATATAACTCAAAGTAAGGAATTATAAACTAAAAGTAAGGAATTAATTAACATACATTAACTCTTTTACTCTTGATACTATAATTTACATATTGCATTCAGGACTTTGTGTAGTATTTTGTACTAATTGTGTTATACTTTTACCTTCCAGAGCTACCAGACTGGGATTTTAGTGTACTCCAGGATCTACCAAAGGATTAGTGTACAGTAATAGTGTTTTAGTGTATAATCTAACCTAAGGATTAAGTGTAGTACATTGTGCTTTATAGTGTCACAAGAGTTTAAACCCTCTTACGCCGATTGGACGTATTAAACGTCGAGTCAAAATGTCTCCCGTATGCCGATTGGACGTACCATACGTCGACTCAAAAAAGTTTTTTTTAAAATTCGCGGGAAAAAATACTTATAGGCCTACCAGCCGAAAACTTTTGAATCACGCGCCTTGGGGGATGCTGGAGATCACGGATCAAGGCCTTGTTTTGTTTTGAAGCGTGACCCAAGTGCGCATGCGCGGAATCCTTCCTTCTCGCTCCAGCCAGCATCATCGTAGCATCATCCGTCAGCGATCTTTTGCCGCAATCGTGTTTGACTGAGCTTGTGCGGGGGGGAGACTTTGAACATTTGTGTTGGTACAGAACGTTCATAGAGATGTCTGACCGTCGTATGACACGCGAAAGGCGCGTTTTACCCGTCGGAAGGGATCGTGTTAGAAGAGTTTTGGACTTGGATGCTGGCGAAGGACCCAGCACCCAACCTGACCTCGGTCCTCAACGCCGTTCTGTGCGACCACGTGTCGATGAAAGTGCTTCGAATGTGTCTCATTTGCCGTTAGTAACCCCAAGGAAACATCGTGCCATCCTTAGGGGCATTCGTAGGAATTTGGGAGGGCTCAAACAAAGAGACATTGACGATTATTTATCGGAGCTCGATCGAGAGCATTTGGCAAGTCCTCATTTTGATGGCGGTTGGTCATCCAGTGACGAGGACATTACTCCCGATCATAGTGATGACGAGGATTATTTGCCCCCAATGTCCGTTCGAGGGTCACATCCCGAAAGTGAACTAGAATTTAGTAGTTATAGTGCTTATGAGGGGGAAATCTGAGGAGGGGGAGGACGATGATTTAGGATCAAGTTTTGTTGGTGATGATGATGGGGATACAGAAAGCGAAGGCTTGAGTGAGGGAGATGGGCCAGTGAGGGGGGTGGGTCGTCCCGCCCGCTCAGTGCCCGCGCTCGTGCCCGCGCGCGCGGCGCAGCTGCGAGCGGCACGGGGCACGTAGAAGGTCGGATAGTCGTGCTAGCCTAGGGTCGTCCGAGAGCGACGATGGGTGGACAGAGGACCCCACACCACCTACCATGCATCCATTTACGGCAAATCCTGGCCACTCACCGTACCTGTTCCCCTGACTGCTCTGGGTTTTGTTCAGCTTTTTCCTTACGCGGGAATTGCTGGAGTACCTGGTAGCAGAGACGGTGGACTACGCCAGGTATTGCCGTGATGAATACGCACGACATTATCTTATCACTGGCGAGGCTGCGACCTCTCTGACATGGCAGCATTTTTTGGGGCTCCACGTTTTTTTTGGATTGATTCCTGCTGCCGACGTCAGGATGTATTGGAGGCGTAATTTTCTTTTATGTACGCCCTATGTGCCCGGCATTATGCCCCGTGATACTTCCTGGCGTTGGACAGATATTTTAACGCCTTCAACCGAAGGGCCATACCCCGGAATAACTCTGATCGCCTCATTTTAGTGCGCCCAGTGTTGGAATATATTCGTGAACGCTGTAAAACTCTCGTGATTCCTGGAAAGAACCTTTCTTTAGATGAGGGGATGATGCCTTACAAAGGACGTCTAAGCATCAAGTGTATAACCCAAGAAGCCGAAGAAATATGGCGTGAAATTTTTTTTTTATTACCGAGGCCACACTGGCTACGTCGTGACTTTTCGGTGTATTCCGGGGTCTTCTCCACGATGCGTGACACTGTTTTCGAGCTTGTGGATCGTTTCCGTAACCAGGGATACCAACCTGTTTATGGATAATTATTATAACTCGGTATCCCTGGCCCAGGAACTGTATGATGCAGGTGTTCACGTCAGTGGTACCCTTCGGTTGGTGCGTGGGGCCCCGAATTCCCTCAAGAGGTACGCTAGCCATCAGGCAACATCTGGCAAGAGGAGAGACACAGTGGCGGCGGAAGGGAGCTGTCTTCGTCATCTGTTGGAAGGATGTCCGACTCGTCCCCATGATTACGACGAGCCATGAACCTGTCCAAGAGGAGATCGTGCAGCGGAAGAAGACGCGTCGACAGGGCCGAGTTGTGTATGAGCAGTTTCGTGTTGAGCGCCCTACCGTCATTGGGCACTACATAGGCACATGGGAGGAGTTGATCTCTTTGATCAACTCATCCAATATATCCCTTCGCCAGGAGAACCAGAAGGTGGACACAGAAGCTCAATCACATCCTTCAGTTGGCCCTCCAAAATAGCCTACGTACTCACTGTGGGTACTACGGTCCCGATCTACGGAGGATGAGCCACTTACAGTTCCTTGAGGCAGCCGGGGAAGCCCTCCATCAACTTTGATCCCAATGAGTGGCCTTCCATGGTCTGCCCCCTGCCCCGAGCTGTAGATCTACCCATAGAGGAAAGGGCAGACCTTCGGTGGGGTGCCAACTTTCGGTCATCCTTCTGCCGACGCCCCTGCTGCTGACGCCCCTGCTGCCGCCGCCCCTTGCTGCCGCCGCCCCTGCTGCCGCCGCCCTGCTGCTGACGCCCCTGCTGCCGCCGACCCCTGCTGACGCCCCCACCGCGCCCCTTCTCGTCGGGTAGTGGACCCTCCGTGTCGGCTAATGCCAGGGGATCACACATGGATCTCCTAGAAGGGCGCAGGCAGAAACGGTGCCGGGTGTGCCCATATGAATGGCAGAAGGAGAGACACCCGGTTCTTCTGTCGCACCTGCAAGATAGCTCTATGCAGGTTCGGGGAGTGTGACCGCAAATACCACAGTGTGGCCTTGTATTGGAGTGCGACTCAGCGGCGGTCAAGGGAGGGCGCACGGAACCGCGCCCTATCCCAGCGGCCGTAAGGGCGCGCGTCTCCCCTCCTCCACCTGTACCTCGTCATGTCGAGAGGAAAAAAATGCAAGACTCTTCAATGGAGGAGGGCGAGAAAACAAGAATAGAACGAAGAGTCAGGATTACGAGTGAGTATTCTGCATTTATTTTTATATTTAGTTTTATATTTATTACAATTTTTTATATATCTGAATGTGTGCATGATAAAATAATAATAAGACATTTCATTGTATGCGAAAAGAGAAGTGTCACCTGCATTCCTTTTATTTATGTATTGGTACCAGAATCGAAGAATGTAATATATATATTTTACGTATAAAAAAAATTATATATATACGTATGTATATATATATATATATATATATATATATATATATATATATATATATATATATATATATATATATATATATATATATATATATATATTATAAATATAATTTTTTTTGGGGGGTAAGCAAATTACTTACAGTCCCTAGTAATATTCAATCATTTATCTTCATTTTACAACCTATTGCAAGTCTCTAGAACAATATCTCGATTTATGGTGAATATTTGGAAAAAATATTTTTTATTCCGTCCGCGCGCCGATTCTCTGCCGAAAATCTCGGAAACGCGTAGGTCACATTCTCCTAATATTTGTGCCTTTTGTTCATATTACGCTTATTTAATAGTTTTTATATATGGAAATGTGCGCAAAAACATGCACAATATAAAAAAAAAAATATTGGAAGGTTGTAGCATTTATCATTTTTTGAAATATTGCATATAAAGTACGATAAGTACGAAAAAAAACTACGATCGGTCAACTTTGACTCAACCGAAAAGGTAAAAAAACGCATTTATAACATAAAAATCTTACAGTCTAGTAATATTCAATCATTTATCTTCATTTTAAAACATATTGCAAGTCTCTAGAACAATATCTCGATTTATGGTGAATTTTTGAAAAAAATAATTTTTCCCCTCCCCTCCGCGCGACGATTTTCGGCCGAAAATCTCGGAAACGCGTAGGTCACATTCTCCTAATATTTGTGCCTTTTCATATTACGCTTTTTTTAAAGGTTTATATATGGAAATGTGCGCAAAAACATGCACAATATAACAACAAATATTGGAAGGTTGTAGCATTTATCATTTTTGAAATATTTGCATATAAATTACGATAAGTACGAAAAAAACTACGATCGGTAAACTTTGACTCAACCGAAAACGTCAAAAAACGCATTTATAACATAAAAATCTTACAGTCTAGTAATATTCAATCATTTATCTTCATTTTAAAACAATATTGCAAGTCTCTAGAACAATATCTCGATTTATGGTGAATTTTTGAAAAAAATAATTTTTTCCCCTCCGCGCGACGATTTTCGGCCGAAAATCTCGGAAACGCGTAGGTCACATTCTCCTAATATTTGTGCCTTTTCATATTACGCTTTTTTTAAAGGTTTATATATGGGAATGTGCGCAAAAACATGAACAATATAACAAAAAATATTGAAAGGTTGTAGCATTTTTTATTTTTGAAATATTTGCATATAAAGTACGATATGTACGAAAAAAAATACGATCGGTCAACTTTGACTCAACCGAAAAGGTCAAAAAACGCATTTATAACATAAAAAATCTTACAGTCTCGTAATATTCAATCATTTATCTTCATTTTAAAAACATATTGCAAGTCTCTACAACAATATCTCGATTTATGGTGAATATTTGAAAAAAAAATATTTTTATTCCGTCCGCGCGCCGATTCTCGGCCGAAAATCTCGGAAACGCGTAGGTTCACATTCTCCTAATATTTGTGCCTTTTCATATTACGCTTTTTTTTAAAGTTTTTTATATATGAAAAATGTGCGCAAAAACATGCACAATATAACAAAAATTATTGGAAGGTTGTAGCATTTTCTCATTTTTTTATATTTGCATAGTACGATAAGTACGAAAAAAACTACGTCGTCAACTTTGACTCAACCGAAAAGGTAAAAAAAACGCATTTATAAACATATAAATCTTACAGTCTAGTAATATTCAATCATTTATCTTATTTTAAAACATATTGCAAGTCTCTAGAACAATATCTCGATTTATGGTGAATATTTGAAAAAAATATTTTTATTCCGTCCGCGCGCCGATTCTCGGCCGAAAATCTCGAAACGCGTAGGTCACATTCTCCTAATGTGCCTTTCATATTACGCTTTTTTAAAGGTTTATATGAAAATGTGCGCACATGCACAATATAACAAAAATTATTGGAAGGTTGTAGCATTTCTCATTTTTTTTTATGTGCATAGAGTACGATAAGTACGAAAAAAACTACGATCGGTCAACTTTGACTCACCGAAAAGGTAAAAAAACGCATTTATAACATATAAACTTACAGTCTAGTAATATTCAATATTTATCTTCAGTTTTAAAACATATTGCAAGTCTCTAGAACAATATCTCGATTTATGGTGAATATTTGAAAAAAATATTTTTATTCCGTCCGCGCGCCGATTCTCGGCCGAAAATCTCGGAAACGCGTAGGTCACATTCTCCTAATATTTGAGCCTTTCATTACTGCTTTTTTTAAAGTTTTATATATGAAAATGTGCGCAAAAAACATGCACAATATACAAAAATTATTGGAAGGTTGTAGCATTTCTCATATTTTTTTATATTTGCATATAAAAAAAAACTTTTAACAAAAAAAAAAAAATTCGACATTCGGTCAACTTTAACTCGTTCGAAATGGTAAAAAAACTGCATTTGTAAGCTAAAACTCTTACAGTATCGTAATATTCAATCATTTTCCTTCATTTCGAAACAAATTGCAAGTCTCTATAACAATATTTCGATTTATGGTGAATTTTTTAAAAAATATTTTTTTACATCCGCGCGCTACGAATTCATGCATCATTTTGTGATTAATATTTTCTCTGTGTTGCTTTTATCGTTTTACAATGTTGTTATATATCAAAATGATCGCAATATTAGTGCACATTACAACGAAAAAAAAGTAACTTGTTTACCTCTAACCGTTTGGCGCACAGCGCGATTTGAATACAATTATGTATGAATTTTTTTTTTTTCGCTACCATATATCGCATTATTTATATATGATAATGATATTATTTTTCATTTATTCTGATGATTGCATTCTAAACTTCAGGCAATGACAAAAAAGGAGCCAAAAATTAACTCTTAATCTTAAAAAGTACGCGCGCTGTAAATTTTTGAAAAAATCCTTATTTTTTCCACTTCCGCGCTCACATCCAAACCAGCCCGGCGGATACGGGAGACGTTTTGATTTTAGGGCCCGGCGTAAGAGGGTTAATAAAGAAATTACACATTCAAGAACCATCCTTTGGCATTGAAATAACCTACACTACACATCATGCAATACTTGCATGTCACACAGGTAAGTCTCTCTAACTTTTTCTTAGTTTAAGGCATATTTCCAAGTGTCGTTCCGGCTTACGACGATTTTCGGCTTACGACGCGCCTCAAGAACGGAACCCCCCGTCGTAACCCGGGGACTGCCTGTAATATATATATATATATATATATATATATATATATATATATATATATATATATATATATATATATAGTAGTATATTATATATATCCACACACATATCATACATATACACTTACAACATATACTATATGATATATATATATATATATAGTATATATATATATATATATATATATATATATATATATATATATATATATATATATATATATATATATATATATATATATATATATATATATATATATATATATATATATATATATATATATATAGGTATAGGTATATACATAGATGAATGCACAGGAAAATATTAGGCAGAAATCCAAGTGCTTTGTCTTTACTGACATTGTCAAGGAACGAATGAATACAGTTGGAAAGAAAGTTTATCAGGTAAACAAAAAGATCAAGACATACCAGATGGTTAAGTCAAAAGGGTAAATTCAAAGAGAAAATCCAGGATTATTGGAATATCATATGGTCACAAACTTGAACATAGATTTAACCCTAACAGAAACTACAAAGCATCCATATCGTCCCAAAACATGTAAATACTGAATATATTAACTTTCTTGTTTATATTTACCAACAACTTTTTTCATTTTGAAGGCATTGAGTTTAAATAAACCAAGACTTAAATTTAGAACATTTCCATTGTTTGACTTGTTGAAACAAGATTCAATTATATTCTTCTTAACTGTGTGTGTATACTATAAATACATATATATATATATATATATATATATATATATATATATATATATATATATATATATATATATATATACATATATATATATATATATATATATATATATACTATATATATATATATATATATATATATATATATATATATATATATAGGTATATTATATAGGTATATCTGTAATATAGTACGTATATATATATATATATATATATATATATATATATATATATATATATATATATATATATATATATATATATATATATATATATATATATATATATATATACAGTACCAGTCATAATACTTTGCATGGTAGGGAAGATGGAAGAAGAGAGAGAGTACAACAAACTAAAAATATTCAGGAAAAATAAATTATTAAAGCAACCATCATAAAATTTGAAATGAATAATCACCAAACTCCTGCCTATGTACTTGATAGGCATGCCACAACGTTTACGGACTTTCTGGAGTGTCCTGGGCATTGAATCTGAAAACCGCTGCAGGAGGAACTCCCTAGTGCGTTTCAAACTTTGCGCTGCAAGACGTGTCCACATTCAGTAACTTTCTTTTTATGATTGCCTAATGGTTGAAATGGCTGGGGAATTCCCTGGCTAGTCGTGGATATATTCAATTCCACAATCTCTAAGCCACAAAGTATTCTGTTTGGCGGTATGATCCCCAGTGCACGAATCTTAATCCTGTGCTTATCTTAATTTTCATCACTATGCCATCTACGTAGCAGCGGTGTCTCAAGCTCGTACGGTCATACCCCAATTTTTTGCATGAGTTGCACAATTATATTTTGTATACTTCTATCCCATGGAAAAAACAAACAAATTGCAGTGTTGCAAAACCGAATGCACTGTACGCGAGTTTTGTCTTTTAAAAACAATTTATGCAACAATTGTAAATATAAAATGTGATTCAGTGATATAAACTAAAAAATTTTATTATTCAGGCACGACTGAACTACCTATTCTCTTCATTATGAGAAGGGCTGTTACAAAGACTTCAAATGGACATGCACTATGCCACTGTATCATATTTATGTATAAAAATTAAAAAAAATACCCTGTAATACATATTTCATGCAAATTTCAAACATAAAAGCATGAAAACTTATAACAAGTAGCTGAAGTTTCATTAACAAAATGAGTTATAATTAGCTCCCAAATTAATAAAATTATAACCAAGTGAAGTCCTTGTAATGCATTTTCAGAACAGCGGCGGACAAGAACGAACATGAAAAAACTTCCTCTGATACGCTGAGGGCAGATACAAAAGGTGCTTAATTCGTATCAATATTTGTGGACAAAAATTAACATACCCTATACGTAATATATTTTCATACACATTTTAAGCAAATAAGCATGAACATTTATAAAATCAACACATCGATCACTAAATTTGCACTTTTTTAACTCAATATTTTCGGAAGAGCGGCAGGCAGAGGCAGACAAGAACAAACATTGAAAAAAACATCCTCTTTGATAATGTGGAGGGCAGTTTCAAAAGCTGCCCTTGTATCATTTTATGTACAGAAATAAAAATACCCTATACATAATACATTTTCATACACATTTTAAACAAATGCACAAATATTTATAAATCGACACATCGATTGCTAAATTTGCACTTTTTTAACTCATATTCTAGGAAGAGCAGCAGGCTGCGGCATAGAACAGGGTCATGGGCATATAGTTTACCCTAATACCTATATAATAACTCAATAAAAAAAATTTAATATCATTTGCATAACCTTTATGGTCTGAACTGTATTTCTACAAATGTATATGTACTTGTTAGACATAACGGCGCTTGTGGCGCTGTTAACCAAAAATTGTGCCGTAAAAATACCTTAATATACCTTAATTTTTAACGAATATTTTTGACGACAGCCATAAAACCGATTCGTGATTGAGCCGCTAACCGTGCCTGTGTATTTGTACTGAACGGCCTACAGCATCCTACAAGAAAAACTGTATTATATTTTTTCTTTAACAATATATAGTTTAATGATAACCATATTTGATAAATAAATGAATAAAGAATTTCAGTATAAAATTTAGCACAAGAGATGTACAAGATTGTACATCACTGCAGTGACTTTCTGTGCCGCGCTGACTTGAGACTGAACAAGGGAGCGTTTATACATTGAGGATAGGAGAAGAGAAAGTTAAAATATTTACTGTATGTATGTCAAATCAATAACAATTCGCATAAAAAAAGGGAATTTCACAATAAATTCAACATAAACCTAAAATATAAAAACAATTAAATACAATACAGAAACAATAAAAAAAGTCTTAATTGAGCCAGTGTTTGGCGTGCTTAGTGAGGCGGTACAGTTTAACCATATTCAACGAAATAGTAAATGAAAGAACAAAGCTTTTCACAATAAAGTTTAGCATAAACTATTAACAAAATCATTCGCCATTGCTGTGCTGCACAGCTAACTTGAGAGAGGGAGGGAGCGTTTATATTTGAAGAATAATGGATGATTTAAAAGTTACCAAGCGTCACGGTATTGTTGAGGAGAGAAGAGGAGACAGTAAAATCTTGACTATAATAATCACATGAAAAAAATAAAATGTTATTTCACAATAAATTTAACAATGATAAAACATGAAAACAATCAAATGCAATACAGGCAGTCCCCGGTTATCGGCTGGGGTTCCGCTCTCAGCAGTGCTGGTATGCGAAAACCGCCATTAATCGAAATTGCGATTTGTGGCACTTGTGGAGCCGAGTTTCGGTTAATGGCACCTCTCTTAGGTTAGTTAGTGGTGCCATAACTCCAATTATCAGCACCTTATGACACTGAAACTGAAACTCGGCCCATTATGGCGCCATAAATCACTGATTGTATGGCGCCTAAAACTGGATCACCATTAACTGAGTCCACCGTGACTGGAGACTGCCTACTTAATTAAAGGTCTTACTTGAGCCAGTGTTTGGTGTGCTGAGCGAGACAATAGAGAGGAAAGCCTTACAAGCTGGGCTGGGATGATTATTTGCCCGTTTCTTTCACTTACACTCGATTTGCCAGAATCACTTCTTTTTGTTACTGTAAAACCTTACCAATGTAGTGACAATTGCTTTTTTATAATTTCTTTACCACTGTAAAAGTAACTCAGCACCATAATAAACACACTAGCACTGCATTCAGCTTCTGCGTGTCTTTGACCATTTGTTTAAACGACTTCCTTCTGAAAGGTTATTTGTTCTATCTTTCCTTTCCTTGCATTCTTGACTTATTACTTATTTGTTTGCAAAATCCTCATGTTTACTCCAAATTCTGCTGTTTGCCAACAGGAAGTTGATGTACTTTGTCATAACTGATCTCTTTCATGTACATAAGATCCAAGTGTAAACATGTTCAACAATCATACATGCTGATTTCTCTCTCTCTCTCTCTCTCATACAACTGGATACAAACAATATTGATTCCTTTGATTATCCTGGTAAAATGTGAATAAAATTGACTATATCAACCATTGCCTACTGAGACCATTTTAGTTTCCTCAAAGGGTTCCTGTCTTTTCTCCCTCCATCCCCTAGTTGGCAGTGCGCCATTTTCACCAAACTGTTCATAAAGCATACACAGACCCAAGCTTTTCAAAAATTTTACTTTATATTATATAAAGTTTTTATCACTTTACACTCTTAATTAAAAGATCATGTGAAAAAGGGGGACTTTTTGGGTTGGATGGGATGAATTATCCTGTCATTATTATAAAGAATTAGTTTATCCAAGACCTCTGAGCCTAACAACGGCTCTTCTCTGGCGGAATTTCTGAAAAAAAAAAAAAAAAAAAAAAAAAAAAAATATATATATATATATATATATATATATATATATATATATATATATATATATATATATATATATATATATATATATATATATATATATATATATATATATATATATATATATAGAGTGTACCTCGAGATACGAAAGGCTCAACTTGCGAAAAATCCAAGTTACGAAAGCCATGCGAAAAATTTTACTGCTCTACATACGAAAAGTTTGCAAGATACGAAAGGTTTCTGAAAGTCCGAGATTCGCCCGATAACAATTTTGAAACTTGCGCCGCACGCCGCCATCTTAGTGCCTAGTAGACTCGCCACCATCCTCCTGCTCTCCCATTGGTTCCTGATGCTAGCCAAGCCATGAGATCCTTCTCTCTGATTGGACAGCATCCCTCCATCATGCATCTTCTATACGTACGCGCTGGCGTCCCCTTAGCTCGGCCACTCCGCACCCGAAACTTTACCGACGCAATCGGCAATTCGTTCGCTCCATGATTTCGTTTAGTAACGTAAATTCGTTAGTGATTTCGTTGCAGTACATATTATCGTGTTGTGCGAAGACTGTATTATTACGTATTTGTGTAACTTTACGTAAATTAACGTAGTCATGGGTCCCAAGAAAGTTGAAATTCAAAGAAAGAAGCGCATGCTGTCTCTGGAGACAAAGATGGAGATCATAAAGAAGTACGAAGCTGGTATACGATTGAGTGTGATCGCAAAGGAATACGGCTGTAATCCGTCGACAATAGGCACCATCCTTAAACAGAAGGATGCCATCAAAGCAACTACCCATCGAAGGGCATACACTATTTTGTCCAGCAAAAGGAGCCATGTGCACGACGAACGACGGAACGGCTGCTCCTCATCTGAATAAAAGACAAAGAAATCGCTGGCGATCAGTAACGGACCAGCAATCGCTCACAGGCCAGTGCTATTTTTCGGCGATTTTGATTGCGCAGGCGGAAGACGACGGAGGGGAAGGGACTTCAACGCCAACCCCAGAGTTCAAGGCTTCGCATGGCTGGTTCGAGAGATTTCGTAAACGGATGGCATCCATTCGGTGGTGCGTCATGGGGAGGCTGCCAGCTCGGACACGAAAGCGGCCGAAGCATTTAAGAAGACTTTCGACGAGATGAGACCAAGGAAGGCTACAGTTCTCAGCAAGTCTTCAATTGTGATGAGACTGGCCTTTTTTTGAAAAAAAAAAATGCCTCGTCGGACGTACCACGGAGGAAGAGAAGAAGCTACCCGGGCATAAGCCTATGAAAGGCAGGCTTACGCTCGCACTTTGTTCAAACGCCAGTGGGGATTGCAAGGTGAAGCCCCGACTGGTGTATCATTCTGAGACTCCTCGAGCCTTCAAGGCCCACAAGGTGCTGAAGGAGAAGCTTTCCAGTGATGTGGAGGGCTAATGCAAAGCCTGGGTAACGAGGCTTTTGTTCACCGAGTTGGGTATCTGTGTTTCGGCCCAAGACTGTGAAGAGTTTTTTGCAAGAGAAGCGCCTGAAACCCCTGAAAAGTCCTGCTGGTGTTGGACAATGCCCCTCCCCACCCCTCCCCTGGCCTCGAGGAAGATATACCTAGCGGAGTATTCCTTGCCTTCGTTAAGATTCTTTTCTTCCGCCCAACACCACCCCTCTCCTCCAGCCCATGGACCAGCAAGTGATAGCGAACTTTAAGAAGCTGTACACGAAACATCTTTTCAAGAGATGTTTCGACATCACCGATACCACAAACCTCAGCTTGCGTCAATTTTGGAAGGAGCATTTCGACATCGTCATTTGCTTCCGACTCATTGACCTAGCTTGGCAGGAGGTTTCGAGGCGAACCTTGAATTCCTCGTGGAGGAAACTCTGGCCTGATGCCTGTATCCGCCAGAGACTTCGAGGGATTCGACATGGGCGAAGCTGGTACTGCAGAGTCGGAACAGTTGATGATCCCGAAACTGTTTTGGAACCAGATCTTAATGAGATCGTTGCACTCGGCAAGTCCATGGGGCTGGTCGTCGCGAGGACGACATCAACGACCTTCTCGAGGAGCACCAAGAGGAGCTTACGACGGATGACCCTGAAGGAGTTGGAGGCATGCAACTTAACGTCGTTCAAGAGTAGTTTCTCTAGCAGCGGCGAGGAAGAGGAGGAGGAGCCTATGACAACGGCAGAAATTAAGGATATTCTAGGCGCTTTTCATAAAGTGCAATTGTTTATCGAAAAAAAGACACCCCGAAAAGGCTCACACAGGTCGTATGCTTGCGCAGTTCGATGACGTTTGCTTGAGTCGTTTCAGGAATATTGTGAAAAGTAGGCAGAAGCAATCTTCCTTGGATCGTTATTTTTTAAAGAGGCCTTCAGCATTAGCAGGAGTAAGCAAAAAGGAAGAACCAAGTGATAAAAAACAGAAAGTTTAAAGCAAAAAGGAAGAACCAAGTGATGAAAAAACAGAACGTTGAAAGCGGTGATGAAGTTGAAATTCTGTAAAAAAAAAAAAAAAAAAAAAAAAAAAAAAAAAAAAAAAAAAAAAGAGCCTACGTAAAAGTAAAAAAAGTTAAAAATAAAAAAAAAATAAAAAAAAAAAATGTTTACGTAATTTCTAGATTTTTGTAAGTTAATGTTACAGTTTTGTTAAGGTGTTTCGTAAATTTTAGTTTTATGTTTTCAAATTAAATTTTTTGTGTGTTTTCATAAAGTTAAGTGTAATACGTACGTACGTTATCTGCCGTTTGTCCTCCTCCTCCTCTGCCGCCACTATCGGAGATAGCCTCACTCGAAAGGTAAGCTTCCACATTTTACGTTAGAGTAATAATATTTTCTTGTACACTAATATACACTTTATTTACAGGTTTTCGATTTTTATTTCTTAATTTAGGTATTGAATGGTCCAAATTGTTGTAGTATTTCATTGTTTATAGGTCAAATTTAGTTTTATTATGAAATTTAATGGGGTGTTTTTGGAGGCTTGGAACGGATTACCATTTTACATGTAAAATGTGTTCCAAGATACGAAAAACTCATTATACGAAGGCCACCTTGGAACTCGAGGTACCACTGTATATATATATATATATATATATATATATATATATATATATATATATATACTATATATATATATATATATATAGTATATATATATATATATATATAAATATATACATACATACTACATACATATATATATATATATATATATATATACTATATATATATATATATTATATATATATATATATATATATATATATATATATATATATCTATATATATATATATCTATATATAGTCTATCTATATATATATATATATATATATATATATATATATATATATATATATATATATATATATAGTATGTATATATACAGTGGTACCTTGAGATACGAAAGGCTCAACTTACAAAAACTCGAGATATGAAAGCAAATACGAAGATTTTTGCGGCTCTACATACGAAAATTGTTCAAGATACGAAAGGTTGTTGCTGTAAAGTCCGAGATTTGCCCAGACCACCGATAACAATTTTAAAAACTTGCGCACCGCCAACTGAGTAGACTCTCCACCATCCTCCCGCTCTCCCATTGGTTCCTGATGCTAGTCACCGCCATAAGATCCTTCTCTCCTATTGGTCAGCATCTCTCCCATCGTGTTCTACGTACAGTTGTCCTTCGGCCACTTTGCGGCATCATCAGTATCGTAAGCACGCGGAATTCATTCGTTCTATACGATTTAGTTTATTAACGTAAATTCATTAGTGATTTCGTTGTAGTATACTTTATTGTGTTCTGTGAGAACTTTAATACATACGTATATGTAGTACTACATAACATAATTACTAAAGTATATACATACTCATGGGTCCCAAGAAAGTTCAAGTTCACGGAAAGAAGAGGATGCTTTCTTTGGAGATGAAGATGGAGATAATTAAAAAGCATGAAGCTGGTATGCGATTGAGTGTGATCGCCAAAGAATACGGCCGAAATCCGTCAACAATAGGCACCATCCTTAAGCAGAAGGATGTCATCAAAGCAGCTACACTTCCAAGGGCGTCACTATTTTTGTCCGCAGCAAGAGAACCCACGTGCACGATGAAATGGAAAGGCTGCTTCTTGTCTGGATAAAAGACAAAGAAATCGCTGGCGATAAGATAATGGAGAACGGCAATCTGCCACAAGGCCAGCACTATTTTAGTCGATTTGATTGCCCAGGCCGCAGATGACGCAGGAAAAGGGACATCCGACGCCAACCCCAGAGCTCAAGGCTTCTCATGGGTGTTTGAAAAATTCTGTAAACGGACTGGCATCCATTCGGTGGTGCGGCATGGGGAGGCGGCCAGCTCGGACACGAAAGCGGCCCAAGCCTTTATTAAGACGTTTGACGAGATGACTCTCAATGAAGGCTACAGTTCTCGGCAAGTCTTTAACTGTCATGAGACTGGCCTTTTTTTGGAAAAAAATGCCTCATTGGACGTACATCACGCATGAAGAGAAGAAGCTACCCGGGCTAGCCTATGAAAGACAGGCTTACGCTCGCACTTTGTTTGAACGCCAGTGGGGATTGCAAGGTGAAGCCCCTACTTGTGTATCATTCGGAGACTCCTTGAGCCTTCAGGCCCACAAAGTGCTAAAGGAGAAGCTTCTAGTGAGTGGAGGCTAATGCGAAAGCCTGGGTAATGAGACTTTTGTTCACCGAGTGGGTAAATCTGTGTTTCGGCCCGACAGTGAAGAAATTCTTGGAAGAGAAACGCCTCCCTCTGAAATGTCTGCTGGTGTTGGACAATGCCCCTGCTCACCCTCCTGGCCTTGAGGAAGATATCCTAGCGGAGTATTCGTTTATCAAGGTTCTTTATCTTCCGCCTAACACCACCCCTCTCCTCCAGCCCATGGACCAGCAAGTGATATCGAACTTCAAGAAGCTGTATACAAAACATCTTTTCGAGAGATGTTTCGACATCACCGATACCACAAACCTCACCTTGCGTGAATTTTGGAAGGAGCATTTCGATGTTGTGATATGCATCCCACTCATCGACCAAGCTTGGCAGGAGGTTTCGAGGCGAACCTTCAATTCCTCGTGGAGGAAACTCTGGCCTGATGCCGTATCCGCCCGAGACTTCGAGGGATTCGACGTGGGTGAAGCTGGTGCTGCAGATTCAGGAACAGTTGACGATCCTGAAACTGTTTTGCAACCAGATCTTGACAAGATCGTTGCACTCGGCAAGTCCATGGGGCTGGTTGTCGACGAGGACGACATCAGTGACCTTCTCGAGGAGCACCAAGAGGAGCTTACGACAGATGACCTGAAGGAGTTGGAGGCCATGCAGCATAACATCGTTCAAGAAGAGTTCTCTAGCAGCGGCGAGGAGGAGGATGACGACTCTATGACAACGGCAGAAATTAAGGATGCTCTAGCTCCTTTTCATAAGGTGCAATCATTCGTAGAAAAGACACCCCGAAAAGGCTTACACAGGTCGTATGCTTGCACAATTCGATGACGTTTGCCTGAGTTGTTTCAGGAACATTGTCAAAGCAGGCAGAAGCAATCTTCCTTGGATAGTTATTTTCTAAAGAGGCCTTTAGTAGGAGTAAGCAACAAGGAAGAACCAAGTGATACTACGAAAAAACAGAAAGTTGAAAGTGGTGAAGAAGTTGAAATTTTGTTTAAAAAAAAAAAAAATTTAAATATATAAAAAAAAAAATTTATTTTAAGTTTTTTTGTAAAGTTAAGGGTTACAGTTTTGTTAATGT
>NC_087211.1:34946545-34991545 GCF_015104395.2 Macrobrachium nipponense
TTTATCCAGACCTCTGAGCCTTACAACAGCTCTTCGGGCTGGTTTTCAGGAATTTAATCTGAAAAAAAAAAAACCAGACTTTATTTAAGAAACCGGGTTTTACTAGGAACATGGACGATCCCAATTAAATACGAAATCTTTGCCTTCAGCAAGAATGCATTTTAATGTTGAGTTTCGAAAATATAAGTTTCTTTAATGGTCCCAAATTGGACAATCAACTAAAGGGATTTTGACGAAGGAAAAATCTATTTCTGGGCAACGACCTGTGTCGCCCTGTGAAATAGTTCCTTTTGATACTATTTCCGAAGAATAAATATTGCTATTCATCCTAGAGAAAAAAAGAAACAATATAATGCCAAGATAAATGGCTCGCTCACTTCTTATAGAAGTGTCGGTATAGTAAGGAGCGAGTGGATTGATTGATTGAGAGTTATCTGGCGTCACAACTACCAGGGTCACCGAGCCGAATACTAAATGTGATCTTTTAACTTTTATAATATATACAACATTCAAAATAACTTTATCTTTATGAGAGATATATAAATTTGATTTAAAAAAATAAATTAAAATTTCTGATAAAAATATAAATAAATATTACGATAAAAAGAATTGTGATGATCACATAACAGTAAAACTATTAAAAAGAAAAAAAAAATGTATATACTAAGACAGCACAGCTGTCAGATATATTTGAGAAGACCAGCTTCTTTGATAAGAGAGATAATGTTATTATACATGCGCTTTCTCCCAACAGTTTTTGCCATGCTATAATTACCCCCTGCTCCACTACTATAACCTAAAAAAAACGATTCCTAAGTTCCACCAGACTGGGACACTCAACCAGCAAATGCCTAACGGTTAGTGGAACTAAGCAATCGTCACAGAAAGGCTCATTCTCCCCATCCATCAGATAGCCATGAGTTAAACGCGTATGGCCAATACGTAATCTACACAACACAATCTCCCACTCCTTGGTATTAGGTCATATTTCCAAGGTTGTCTGACTAGTAATTTCTTTCATTTTATTGGGGCCTACTCTGTCCCACTGAAGTACCCATAACTGTGGATGGATTTCCATATATCATAGAATGTATCTCGATATGGAACAGGGCATTTTCTCGGTACCAAAGTTTGCGCTGCTGATTTGGCTAGCTTGTCTGCCTCTTCGTTTCCCGATATGTTCACATGGGCGGGAACCCAACAAAATGAAACAATGCTGCCTCTATTTTGGTGCAAAAAAAATCCACTGCAAGATCTTCAACACCAAGGGATGATCAGTATTAAAGACTTCCAGGGATTGTAGGGCACGTTTTGGAGTCACAAAAATATTGTATAGCTACAAACTGGGAGTGTTGTAATATGTTCCAGTGCTATTAGGATGCCATACAATTCAGCTGTAAAGTTTGAGGCAACAGAAGGAAGTGCACCTCTTCGGTTAAAAGATTCGCTAAAACCCCATATCCAACGCCAGCATTGACTTAGAGCCATCAGTAAATATAACTTGTATCTACATGCTCTGATACATGCTCTAAAAATATGGACCTCATTTCCTCATCAGATTTATCCCTCTTTGCTCCACTGAAGTACCTGCAGAATTTCACATCAGGTAACCTCCAGACAGGAGTACTGGGATACACAAAAGGGGATAATGGGAAATTTTTTAATATTCGTATCCTCTAAAATATTTTTAATTCTATAGCTAAAAGGAGTGGGATACCTTGATGACTTTCATAAAAACCGTTAAAAATATTTCTACTTGCCACAGCAAATGCCAGAGATTTGGGGAGTCTTTGCACTCTAAACCAGTACCTAAGTAATGATGACTGGCGATAGAGTTCAAGGGGCATCTCTCCTGCATCAACTAGCATACTAGGTATTGGTGACGACCGGAAAGCTCCTGTGGCTATACGAATACCTGAATGATGCACCGATCTAAAATTCTCAAGTTAGATGAGGAGGCTGAAGAATAAACTTCACAACCATATGACAGCTTTGACAAGATTAGGGATTTATGAAGCTTTAGTAACAGATTTCTATCAGCTCCCAAACTGGTGTGAGAAAGCACCTTCAAGATGTGTAGAGCTTCTAGGCTCTTTGCTTTTATATGTTTAATATGGGGGACCCAAGTCAACCTACTGTCAAAAACTAAGCCTAAGAAGCGTGCTTGTTCTACACATGGGATTCTACGGCCATACAAATAGAGGTCTGGATCAGGATGCACTCCCCTGATCCGACAGAAGTGGACGGTAGTAGTCTTGCTTACAGAGATTTTAAAACCCTGTTTCTCAGCCCAACTTACTATTTTATTTATTGTTAATTGTAGCTTTCTTTCTGCTACAGTCATCCGGGTGGCAGCAAAGGATATTGACAAGTCATCCACAAACAGTGTCTTTAAAACCTCTCTTGGAATGACAGCTGCAACACTGTTTATGGCCAGAGCAAAAAGTGTTACACTGAGAACACTGCCCTGAGGAACACTTTCTTCTTGGCACTTTTTCTCTGATAAAGTACTGCCAACTTTAACTTTAAAATACCTACGATGTAAAAAGGATTTCACAAATAAAGGTAATTTGCCTCGTAGACCACTATTATGCATAGTCTTCAGAATCCCATGTCTCCAAGCAGTGTCATATGCCTTTTCTATATCAAAAAACACTGTCACATGGTGTTGCTTGGAGGCAAAGGCTTCACAGACAGAGGCTTCGAGTTGCAGTAAGATGTCCAGGGTGGAGTGCATTTTTCGAAAACCACACTGAGACGGCGTTAGAATATTGTTGTGCTCTAGATACCACATCAGTCTTACATTTACCATTTTTTCCATCAATTTACATAAACAACATGTTAAAGCAATGGGGCGGTAACTTGCTGCAGAGAGAGGATCTTTTCCAGGCTTAAGGAATGGTAACATGGTAGCTAATTCCCATATGCTAGGGTAGCTGCTTTCATCCCATATTCTATTGATAATACTTTATTGTAAAAGTTTTGTGTTCTTTGAAATGTGTTTAAACATTTCATAAGGAATCTCATCTGGACCAGGGGCAGTGTTCTTGCTCCTAGCTAAAGCAGAGTCAAATTCCCTTTCAGAAAAAGGCATATTATATGATTCAGCTTTGTTTGATGAAAAGTCAAGTACCTGTTGTTCTTCCATCATTCTGAAATGATGTCCTGGGGAACTATCTGATTTTTCAGAGACTCGAGCAAAGTGTTCAGAAAACATATCACTAATTTCTGTGGCATCAGTAACATGATTATTATTCAATTTAAGTACTGGAGGAGGACTGGGTGTAAATTTACCCTGAATTTTCTTATTTTCTTCAAAATGCTACAGACTGGTGTTCTGCTGTTAATAGAGGATACATATCCGGCCCATGCTTGTCTTCTGGCAGCTTTCATGGCTTTTCGAAATCGTGCCCTACACTGTTTGTAAATATGACATTGTCCAGGTGCGATGTCTACGGCACCTGGTCAATGATGACCTGGTAGCTCGGTGTAACAACCTTAGGTCTTCTGACCACCATGGTACTGGCCGTCTCCTGAATAGTCCTTTAGTTCGAGGAATTGAGTGTAGACCTGCAGTAGTAATGTTCCATTGAGTAGATCAATGGCATCATCTACACTTGGAAAATCTTTTGCATCCCCTCCAACTCACTCAAATCTTTGAATTTTCTCCAATTTGCTTTCTCTAAGCACCACCGTGGTGATCTCGGGATAGGTGGACCATCATTGGTGTCGATCACAATTGGAGAATGGTCACTGGTATGCCAGTCATCACTTGTTCTCCAACAAAAATCAACACTGCAGTTGGAGCTACATATTGAAAGGTCGATGCAGGAGACGGTGCCTGTCTGAATGTGGTAATGAGTAGGTTCTCCAGTATTAAGAAGACCTATATCTTCAGTTTCTATTAAAGATGCCATCATATTCCCTTTTGATTGATGTTACATCTCCCCACATGGATGTCTACTATTGAAGTCACCAAGTAGAAGAAAATGGCTCTGGTAGTTGCTCCATCAAGTATATCAAGTTCTCTTGGGAGACATGGCTATTGGGTGGAATGTAAAGGGAACTAAAGTATATTCCTTCTTAAATCAATTCTTACAGCCACAGCTTGAAGTGGAGTATTTAGTTTCACTTGTAGTGTGGCACATCTCGACGGATGTAGATGAGGGATCCACCATGATTTCCCACCTCTAAATCAAATTTAGTTCTATAGTGAACTATTCCCTAGGACAAGGTGTATATTCACCTAGCATGGTCTCCTGCAAACATAACCCTCAGGGGAGTGCTCATAGATCAAAAGCTTGACTTCCTCATACTTTGCTCGCAGTCCCTGACAATTCCATTGAATAATGGAAGTGAATTTATTTATGTTTGGGACCAATATTATGGTTCCTTTTGACAAGATTGGGAGAGCTCTTTTTCCTACTAGGGGGAGGCATTTTAATGGAAGGCTTTGTTGGCCTCTTGGGTGGAGTTGCCTTCATAGAGCCAACATCTTTTCTTTCAGTGTCTTGGACACTGAAGGGTTTTTTAGTTTGTCTTTGCTCTCCATCTCTGTCGAGATGGAGAAAGCGAGGTGTTCTCTAAAGAGACCACCTCGAGAGTGTTTGTATTTGCTGGCAGTAGCCAGCTCTGCCTCTAATGAGGCAGAAGTACCAGCGAGGACTGGCACCAGGGGACCAGCATCTGCTGGTTTGTCCTCCAAAGAGGAATTGGCACCAACAGAAGCTGGCACCAGACCAGCAACCACTGGCCTTGCCTCCAAAGAGGCAGATGGTGGAGGATGTATCTCAACTGGCACTTCAATTTTTTCCAATTCCATACTAGGGCCTTTCTTGTTGGTTCTAGTGAACCTTGTCTTTACTTTCTCATCATCAATTGACTCTAATGATTCAGTTAGCTGTCTCTTTAATGATTCTTTATTTGATTCCACGTTTGTGCTCCTAACTTGGGTTTTTTTATTTGTCTCTTTCTTTTGATTTCTTAATTTTGCTGCTACAGTAGCAAAACTTAGACCGGGTCTTACAATCTTTGCTTTGGCCCTCTCTCTGGCTTCCTTAAATGTTGTTCTTTCTATTACTCTAATGGCTTGTATTTCCTTTTCTAGTAAATATATATCACACTGCCGAGACGATGATGCATGTCCTCACCACAGTGAACACATTTAGGTTCCCTGTGCACATTCCATGCTCATCCTCTCCACAGTTGACACATACTGCAGGATTTTCTTGCAATTTGGATCGGCATGATGTAGGGTGTGTCCAAATGCTGGCATGGAAACACCTTCTGGGTCTCGGGATGAACTGCTTTACCTTAAACCTATACCAGGCTGCAAAGAAAGACACATTCCGGAAGTCTTAATGGTGGTCAAAAGTTACTATTAAGGTAGGTCTGGAGGTATTGCTGTTTATTTAAATTCAACCTTTTTTTTTTTTGTTCCCCCCTTCGTCATCCTGTCCACTTTTATTACACCCTGGTCTTTTAATTCTGTTAAAAGTCTCTCCTCAAGAGAAAGCCATCAACTGATGGGGCATAAATCAAGCCCTTGCTGGAGTAAGGCTGGAGTGGGGAGTACACTCCACCATAACTCCCGCAAGGTCCGACAATCCCATCAACTTGATACTTTCCTCCGGGGAGATGCTTTCTACCAGGAGCATGTTTCCATTCTGCGGTGTTATTTTTGGCTGTCTTCCACAACATTTAACGATTTCCCTATGCACTTGAAAAATGTCCTATATTGTCACCTTCTAGCTTTAAATTAAGGTATTTATTAAAGGAATTGGGTACAAAGGACCCCAGGAGCTATTTCATATTTATTATTTTTCTTCATGGCAAATGGTTCCAGTGTGACAATACTGGAACCAGATGCTTTTTGTTTAGTTTTACCTGCCTGTATTATATTTACTCGCATTGCTTTGGGTCGTCAACTGTGTCCTTCTGTCATTTGGCCCAGGGATACTACACTGATCCTGGGGACCGACCATGGAAAATTGATGTTTGGGTTCCGAGGACAAGTCCTTTGATGAAAGCATAGGGTCGTCAACAGAATTAGGGGGGGTTGCCATAAAACGTAAAATACATAGTTCATCCAGATATTCCCCATACCCACCATGGAGTCACACTTAGAGGACGGTCTTCCCATCCCTTTTATTAGGGTCGTCCTAGGGGTAAATTACTGGATATACACCCCCTATCCCAGTGCTAAGGCGTCATGATGTCCGTCGAGATCAGACCGGCATTGAGGATAGGGTTTGACATTAAACTTTCCCCTCGCTCGACCACGTCAGGTACTAGAGTTCTACGGGTGAGGTCATGCCGTCCATCCTCACCCTCCTTCATATCCCAAGATATAGACTAAATCATGTCCAAAACCAAGCCAATAGTCGTCATCATAGAATCCATACCTTATAGGGGGAGGAAGGCAGAAAGATGAAATGTTTTTAGTAGAAGAAAAAATGCCGACTTATTTCGTTGGATCAAAAGCTGGGCACCAAGGCCCAGCGAGAAAGCAGTTCCCACCAGGCATCAGGGCCCAGCTGCTGAAACCCTAAGCCCCCCATCCTCGGCAAGGCTTCAGCATCTGGGGGGTGGGAGGAAGCGAGTGGAATCACTACCAGAGGTCCCCTTGCCATTTAGCTTCTTCCTTCGACAAAACCCCGAACCTACGGAGGAGCCGTGCTGCAGCTCCGGTCTACTACTACCGTGAGTGCCTCCTAGCGCCTGAGACGGTCATTCCTGAAGATAGCCTCCAAGCTTGGGGTGTAAGCTGGGTGAGGATAATCTAACTACAGGGTGGGGTTTGGTTTCACAGGGCGACACAGGTCGGTTGCCCCGAAATAAAAGATTTTTGTCCTTCGTCAAAATCCCTTTTGGGCTTTGGGTTGACCTGTGTCGGCCTGTGAAATAGTACCAGAGAATGCTAAACACCAAGCTTGAGGAACAGTACAGATAAATTAAGAAGGTAAAGTTAAACACACTTGTAAGGTTAATAGTATAATAATCAACTAAAATTACAGTCTTACCCTAAGGGAAGTATAAGCCCTAAAACACGGGTTATAACTTAAAATTAGTTAGCCTAACAACAAACCATCAATACAGGTTAGGCAAAGACAGGATATAAGCTGATATATACAAAAGAATGGAACTGAATCAATTAGAATGATGAACAAAAGCAAACTCAAGGTAACCCAATACATGGAGGCGACTAAACTAAGTAAGGATGCAATGGGGCAGGTAGAAGGGAAGGCTACAAGAAGTTATAGTAAAAATAAGAATCAGGAGAAACTGTGTTTCCAGCGCCACTGCTGGAAATTTGAGGGCGTTCTAAGGGTTTTAGGTACTGCTGTTTGAAAACTGTCGGAGATTTCCAGCCTGTATACTTCTTAAGATCGTCAAAATCATGTGTTGGAAATAATTAAATAGATGGGTGCCACCGCCTAACATCGTGGGCCCGAGGAAAGGACTCTGGATTGGCCTGTTTAATGAAGTATAAAAATTTGTTGCCTGATCCCTTTTAGGGATAATGTACCACCTTCCTTCCTAATGAACAATGGGCCTGAAGATTTCAGAGTTGTTCTGCTTAGGTAGGCTCTTAATGAGTTGACAGGACAAAGGGAAATGTCTTGAGGTAGTGGTAGGATTTTCCACGAGGACCATCTGTCCTGTGGGTCTTCATTTTTGGCTAGAAAATGGCGATCTGGGGATAAGAGGACTTCCCCTGAGGGGAGGAACTCAATGTGGCCTGGTTCCCTTGATAAAGCTGACAGTTCTGATATTCTAGCTCCGGAGGCTAAACTTAATAAGAATAGGGTTTTCCTCAGGAGGGATATATAATTGCAAGAGTCATTGTTAATGTCCGAGGCCAGTTTGAGGACATCATTTAAGAACCAAGAGACTGATTTAGGTCTCGTTGATGGTCTTAATCTAGCACAAGCTTTTGGTATGGACGTAAAGTACGAATCCGTAAGGTCTATGCTAAAACCAAATTGGAAGAACTTTTTAAGAGCTGATTTGGTCGTAGTGATAGTGCTTGCTGCTAAAGCCTTTCTCAAACAATGATCTGAAGAAAGTTATGGCTAGGTTCGTTGTCATGACTTGAGAATTTGAAAACTTAAGGAACTCTGCTAGTTTCTTGACAGATGAATCATATTGCCGGAGAGTAGATTCTCTTTTATCTGATTCCAAGAATGAGATATTCTGGGGATCAATTTCTGCATTCCTCATGGCTGCGAATTTCAGAAAATCCATAAAGTTAGGGTTTTCTGAATTCTTGAGGAAGCGGACACAGTCTGAGTTTGCACTAACTGGGTTAGTTTGGGGTTGGAATCCGTAGTGGTCGGAGTCTCAACTCTAGGAGTAGAGGGAACCAATTGCTCTTGGGCCAGTTGGAGCTACTAGAGCTACTTGGCCTTTGAATGTCCTGAGTTTGTCTAAAACTTTCATGAGAAGGTTCACCGGAGGGAAGAGGTAAATATTCTTCCATTCGTTCCAATCGAGGATCATTGCATCCGTAGCGTATGCTAGAGGATCGAGGTTGGGTGCCACGTAACAAGGGAGTTTGTGGTTGACTCCGTGGCGAAGAGGTCTACTTGGAGTCCGGGGATTTGTAGACTGATCCAATTGAATGAACTCCTGTCAGTGTCCACTCCGATCCAACGGAGCGGAGCGCGATAGAGCGTCTGCTACTACGTTCTTGACTCCTGCCAGGTGAGTGGCTGACAGGTGCCATTTGTTTTTGCTTGCCAGAGAAAAGATGGCTATCATGACATGGTTCAAGTGGCTTGACTTGGATCCGCCCCTGTTGATGCAGTGTACTACTACTGCACTGTCCAGAACTAATTTGAAATGTGAGTTCTTGGGCGGACGGAGCCGTTTCAGTGTGAGGAATACTGCCATGGCCTCCAGTACATTGATATGTAGCTGGCGGAATGTTAACGACCAAGTTCCTTGAACTTTTTCGTACTGGGAGTATCCTCCCCACCCTGTTAGTGAGGCGTCTGTGGTGGATCCACTAATGATGGGAGGGGGAAAACTGTTAGAGGAAATTGCTTTTGAAAGGTTTCTTTCTCTCCCGTCCAGGGACGGAGACATTTCCGTAAGATCGCTGGGATAGAGGCTAGTTTGTCCCGTGATCTGCAATCGCTCTTGAGCGCCATTAACTCTGTTTACATCTTTTGAGTTTGGTCTGAGCAGAACGTCTGTGACTGATGCAAACTGGAGTGAGCCCAGGATCCTCTCCTGGCACCTCCTGGATGTTTGTTGTGTCGTTTGAGAAATTGTTTTTGTAGCTCTTGCAATTTCTTTCCTTTTCAACGACGGAATTGATAGAGTGTGCGATTGTAAGTCCCACTGAAGGCCTAACCACTGAATCGAGATTCCGGTGTAGTCTGGACTTGGTTTTGTTTATTTGGAAACCTAAATGTTCCAGGAATTTGATCACTCTGACCGTTGCTTCTTTGCATTCTTTGGGGTTCTTTGCCCAAATAAGCCAATCGTCCAGATAAGCCACTAACATTATTCCCTGTTTCCTTAGCTCTTGCACTACTGCTTCCGCCAATTTGGTGAAGATCCTGGGGGCTATGTTGAGCCTGAATGGCATTACCTTGAAGGAGTAGGATCTGTTGCCTAGTTTGAAGCCTAGGAATGGACGGATGGGAACATGATAGTAGGCATCTGTAAGATCTATAGAGGTTGTGACGGCCCCACGGGGAAGTAAGGTCCGTACCTGCGAAACGGTCAGCATCCTGAACTTGTCGCAATAAATGAATAAGTTCAGATGGGACAAGTCTAAGATGATTCTTCGGTTTACCGAGTCTTTCTTTGGCAACGCTGAACAAGCGTCCTTGAAACTTTTAAATTGTTGACTCGAGACTACTCCTTTGAGAAGGAGGTCTTCGGTATACTCTACCAATTCCGTTGTTGGTGCTTGATAGAATCTGTTGGTTGGAGGAGGGCCCTCTAGCCAACTCCAACCTAGTCCCTTTGTTACTATACGTTAGCCCAGGGCTTGACCCCCACCCGCTGGCGTAAGATGGTACAGCCTCCCTCTACTCGGACTCTCACTGCTGGTTTGCCGAGGGGCGGCCACCTCTTGCTCCTCGGAAACCTCTTCCTCTGTTAGCAGCCCTGCCGGATCCTCTGAATCGAGAGGCACCTCTTGCTCTGCTGCCTCTCGCAAACCTATTGAAAGCCTGAAAGTTCTGGCTTTCATAGTTGGAATTGTAGGCTGGCGAGACAGCAAAGGAAGTAGAGGGTTGAGATTGCTGGGACTGAGGGGTCAGAACAAGGTATTGTTGTTGACTTCCTTCGAAGATGGTTTGCCCTTGTGATGCTGGGGACTGCCTGAACCAACGTTTGCTGAGAAGGCTGGAAGGGAGAGAACTTCCTTGGTTTCTTCTTGTTCCTTGGGTTAGGACCAGAAGATTCCTGCCTCCGCTTTGCTACCAGTCCCCACCTGACTTTGAGGCACTGGTTAACCTTAGAAGCCTCATGAAGGACTTCTGCTACTACTGGTGCTGGAAGAGTCCGTTCCCCAAATTGAGGAAGCATCAGTTTATTCGGTTCATGGCGGATAGTAGCTTCCGCCAGAACGTGCTTCCTACAATTTCTCCTGGCTATGAGGAAGTCGTAAAGGCAGGTCACTGCATGGTGTGCAGCAGACCTTTAGCTAAAACTTTAAATAACGGCTCTTGTTGGTATACAAGAGCCGTCATCTCCGCCATAGTCATGGAGGAAAGGGATCTCGCGAGCCTAGTCCGGGCGTCGTACTCCATCTGGATGAGAGAGTCCGACAACCTGGGGAGTCTCTCACTAAAGAGAGAGGTGGCACAGTCCGCCTTTAGTTTTCCTACTGAGAAAGTAGGAACTGCCCCCTCGAAGTACGTCTCGGAGCCTGGACTAAGAAGAGAGGTGGGTTCCGTCTCTCGTAGTTGAGGCAGGGGCTCGTCTTTCAGGGCGGCCTGAAAGGTTGCTTCCACTACTTAAGGGTCAGTGGTAGCGGAGTCCCTTCCACCGGAGTAAAAATGGTGAAAGGACTCCTAAAGGCTGTGATGCGGTGTTTTCACACCCCCATTCCTCCAGACTTCTCATTAGAGTCTGCTGTGCCTGTTCCCTCGGAAGGATCACTGTTTCCTTGGGAACCTTGTCCTCTCTCATCATCGCTGCTTCCGTTAGTCGGACGTAGCCAATGAATGGTGGTTGAAGGTCTCTGGGTGGAACTCGAAGTCCTCACGCCTTCGAGTTCCTATGCCTTCGATTGTCAACATTCCGTTGACAAACGGGGCATACGACGCGATCCTCCAAGGGTTGGCCGCCTTGAATTCCGGCAGTTGGCTGGAATCTGGCATTGGAAGAGGAGAAGGTGGCACAGATAGAGGGGAACCTGCCGCGATCGAGGTTTGGATCCCGGGCGATGGCATTCTCCTGAGCGGCCAGCCGTTCCGCCAGCGATTGGATCGACTGGCCGGAAGACGTAACAGAACTGGAGAGCTGGGAGAGCACCGAGCCGACCTTGTTGTCAACCAAGGCCCCAACGATCACTCCCACCTGCTCCAGAATGTTAGCCGAAAAGGATTCGGGATCAAAAAGAGGGACTTGAGCCCGATCCTTACGTGATCTATGTTTGGGGGACCTCGACGCAGAGGAAGAGGCCTCCCTTGACCTAACTGATCCGGGGTGGTGAGCCGGAGTTACAGTGTCTGTCAGGATGACCGATTTCTTGGGGAGAGACTTTTTAAGTTTCTCCTCGTCATCTTAGCCTTGGGATCACTGAAGTAGCCTTAGGATGGACAGACCGCTGCTCTCAGTGAAGCCCCGGAAAGAAGTGGAAGTAGAAGGATCAGTAGAAGGTGATGGAGAAAGGGAATTCAGGAAAGGGCCCTGAGAACCCACAGAAGCTGCCCCTGACTACACCCTTACCTGTACCCATGGAGTCAATAGCCATGGGTTCGACGTCGAGGTTCATTGCCGCAACGTCTTCTGCAACGTTTACTTCTGCAAACGTCCTCTGGGAAATCCCCCTCCTGTAGGGAGATCATGACTTGAAGGTCGGCCAGCAAAGGGGCGGCCGCCGTATCGGGTCCACCACTGATCCTTTTCTTGGCTCCTGGGAATACTAGGTCCGCCATATCCTGGGTAAGAATGTAGGGGCGGCCCTTCGAATTCCGGCCAAACCCCCTACCCAAGCTTTGAGAGTCGACAACCTTTCTCTTCTTTTTCATCGGACCGGAACCCTGTAAAAAAGGGTCTAGAGTTAGGGAAAGGATAGGGAGGAATGTCTGTTGTGTTGAGATTATATGAATGTGTCTCATATGTGAAAGGTATAATATAACAACAAGTATTCCAGGTGACGAATGAATGAAGAAAGTGCTAAGAAACTTACTACTAGTGAGGCATCTCCTACTAGCAAGTAGCAGGTTTGGCAAGCTTCATGATGCCAAACGATAAAATCCTCCACTTTCACTGCACATCCTGCATGAGAACGGCATACTATATGGCTGCACGGGTCTTGGAGGATGGCATTGCACCCAATCTCCTGGCACAACATCTGTAAGTCAAAGGATACATGAGTACCAATGACAACCTCCGGTGGTATAATATGCAAACTATCCGTGGGTGCCGGAGTAGGACCGACGGATAGAGATCTACGTATGAATATTTACGTAGAAAAGTTACGAGGGGGGAAGAAAGTCTCTGCCTCCGCCTAAGCTCATTGTTTTCATATGACTAAAAATAGAGAACTCCGTAGGGCCCGGAGTTCTCCGTATGGCCCGGAGTTAATTAATATTGAGTGAGCAATGTCAAACTTCTAACGAAGCAAGGGATAGTACGAGAGGCGGAAATAAAAAACCCCCACGGAGTAACGCAAAAGATTCTAAACATTAAATAACACAAAATAAAACAAAATAAAAACCCATTATATCAGTAAGTGCTCGTGTGAACCATCCTAAGTGGATAGAAACCCAGTGGTTCCCTCCCCCCCTCTCTATATTCGGTAGCGGCGGATAGACACCTGCCGGACTGAACTGAGGGGGAAAGGGTAGGGAAGAAAACGTGGGGTAGGGGAGCCCTCCCCCTGAGCAGCCAGTTAAGGACGGAGAAGAAGGGGGGAGGAGGTCCCGAGCCCCCAAGGCACGTGACGAGTGAGAATACCAGTAGGGGAGGGGAGATCCCCACCAGTCCCAGTGAGTCACCCCCTCTCATGCAGACTCGGATGCTAGCTGTGAGAAACGAGTCATCACCCATCGACGTGGATGGCAATGTATGGAGGGGGGGAATGGGGGGACGGGAGGGGGACCCCGTAACGGTGGCTCACCGCGATCAACGGTGGTCTTCCTAGCCAGGTGAAAGACACGAGGTGGGGAAGAACCGTCGGAACAACATCAATATCTGATATAAATAGGATTACTTATAATAATCAATCAAATAAAATTAAAGCGATATCTTAAAGCTATGACTAACACAGGGAACACGAAGCTAAGCAAACAGAAAATTAGGCTAATCGCCGATCCGAAGAAAGGGGTATGTTAGCCTAATTTAACCTCTAGTTCAAGAAAACAGGGGGCAGGCTAATCACCAATCGACAATTGGGGTATGAAAGCCTAACTTAACGGTAAAATAAATGATAACAGGGAAGCTAATCGCCATACCGAAGCATGGTGTATGTTAGCCAACCTAGTACCTATAATATCATTAATGGTAATCAGGAACTAGAGAAGGAAAGAGAGAACATCAGAATAATTAAGATGATATGACACTCAAATCGTGACTGATAAACTCCTAACAATGTAAGGCGTAGCTAGACTAAGGTCCGAAACGTGCGGTCGGAGCGTGCCCCGTGGAGGTCCGTAACTAAAAAACTAACTGCATAAAGATATAGAGACTATGTATAAGTAACCATATCTAAAGTACTGATGAGAAAAAGGGAAATCCCTAACGGTATGGAAGACCGAAAGAGATAACCCGTACGCCAAGCGGTCGAGGGCCATACCGGTCCGATATGGCTCCGAATATGTATAAAAAACAACGAAGATCATCATAAAATGAGATCAGTAACCCCAAACAGTACTTAACTTAGAAGCAGAAGCTGAAGACATCTTGAAAATAAAAGATAATCCAAAAGATAATCCAAAATAGAGCGAAACACAGCACCGAAAAAATTCTAACGTCTGGTGTAACGCGTGGCTATCAAAAGGAATGTCGTCTCAGGCGTCGGAGGCGTTCACGGTAGTAGTAGACCGGGAGCTGTAGCATGGCTCCTCCGTAGTTCGGGGTTTTGTCGAAGGAAGAAGCTAAATGGCAAGGGACCTCTGGTAGTGATTCCACTCGCTCCTTACTATACCGACACTTCTATAAGAAGTGAGCGAGCCATTTATCTTGGCATTATATTGTTTCTTTTTTCTCTAGGATGAATAGCAATATTTATTCTTCAGAAATAGTATCAAAGGAACCATTTCACAGGCCGACACAGGTCAAGCCCAGAAATAAGTGTTGGACAGTCATTGGTGTCTGGCATGTACTAAATTTCATTGGGTCTGGATGTGGATTTGACATCAAATGACAGTGTGAAAATCCAGTACAGCCTATATGTAGTCTTGTTGATGAAACTTCTCTAGCTCTTTCTTTTTGAGATGATGACATCCATGAATTAACTTCACTTTTTATATTTCTCAGTTTATTTGTAGTTGGCACTGGTGACCCATATGTTTGCCACTCTTGATATATTAGAGGCTTAATTGAGGTTATCCAGTTCAATACTGAGGCACGTGTCATTGTTGATGGAATAGTGCAAGCTAATTTGGCAGCCGTATCTGCTTTTTTGTTTCCTTCAATTCCCACATGCTGGAATCCATCTTATTTTTATCAATAGTCCTGATTGCATAAGTTGATGTATTTTTATTTGGATTTCTTGTGCAAGGTGATTTGTAGACTTGTAATTGTTTATAGAATCAATAGCACTTCGTGAATCACTGAAAATTATGGTGGATATTGCTCTCTTCTCAGATATTATGTCTAGTGCTATTCGTATGGCTGCAAGTTCAGCTGTGCATACTGATGATATTGGGGGAAGACTTATTTTATCTAACTTATCTTTTGAGAATGCTGGAGCTCCTACTCCATTGTCGTTTTTTGATCCATCTGTATAGATCATAAGTTGATCTCCCTTTCTTCTGATGTGCTCCAACGCATGTTGGCGGTACATCTCTGCGTTTGCCATAGTATTTTCTTTTTAGAAGATATGATAGAGCAGTACATATTTTTACTTGTTTCAAAGTCCTGGGTGGTGGGAGTTCCATTGCTGGATAGAAAATTGGTTTAATATTATGTCAATTCATTAAATACTTGGTTCTTTGTGGGAAAGAGCTAGCACTATGGTTTTCTAATTTTTGATAATAATTCAGAAAGTAGGTAGCAGCGGGAGATGTTCCTGCATTAAGGGAAAGACTCATACACATGGTTATAAAGTTGCAGTGATGTTTTCGGGGAAATATACCTGCTTCTAATAAAAGGGAGTTTATGGAGGATGATCGAAATGCTCCCGTGCACAAAAGTATTCCTTCATGATTCAATGCATCTAGTGATTTTAATGCTGCTTCTGAGGCAGATGAATACATTGGGTATCAATAATCTATTATAGATATAGTAGTGTTGCTTTGTATAACATTAGGATGGTGTTACGTCCAGTTCCCCATTTGGTATGTGATAGTTTTTTTAATATGGCAAGAGCTTTTATGCCTTTTGCTTCAATATATTTCGGGTGTGCTTTCCAGTTCAGGTGCTGATCAAACACCATTCCTAGGTGTTTAACATTTGTGCAGAATTTAATTACGTTATTATAAGATAAAGCTTAATTGTTTGGTGTTTAACCATCTTTTATCTTTATAGAAAATTATTGGATTTGTTTTATCTATTGAAAATTGGAATCCTACTGAATTTGCCCAGTTGGTAATATTTGTGATGGCTGTATTGAGGATTCTTTGGGCATGTTAAGCTTAGTGTGCTACTTGTATAATATATGGCAAAGTCATCAAAATATAAGCTGTTTTTAACTCCTTTTGGTAAATTTATTGTAATATCATTGATTGCTAAAGCAAATAGAGTACAGCTTAAGACACTTCCTTGGGGGATTCCTTCTTCCAATTCATAAACATTTGAATAAGAATTTTCTATTTGAATTTGGAAAGTTCTATTCGATAGAAAATAATTAATAAAAATTGGTAAATGGCCTCTTATACCTTCAGAGTGAAGTTTTTGCATGATATTGAGTCTCCATGTTGTATCATATGCTTTTTCTATGTCAAAAAATACTGCCACTGTTAGTTTTCTCTGATCAAATCCATTTTTGATATGATCTTCTAGACAGGTTAGTGGATCAAGGGTTGATCGATCAGCTATTGATCCTGACTGCGTTGGTTTCAGAATTGAATTTTTAGTTATGACACGTTAGTCGTGAATTAACCATTTCTCCTAGTATTTAAAATTTTTTTTCTAGTATTTACATAAGACAGCTTGTCAAAGAATAGGTCTCTAATTAAATGGATTACTTGAATCTTTCCCAGGTTTATTTATTGGGATAATGATAGAATGTTTCTATTTATCTAGAAAAATGCGTTTCATTCAGATGGTGTATAATTTTTAGTAAATATGATTTAGCAATGGGGGGTATTCTTTGTATCCTTTCAAATTATATTTTTTTTTTTTTATAGTGGCCTGGGCCAATGATGATATGAACTACAGCATTGTTTAATTCTTCCATATTAAATGCATAATTATATTCAAGATCTTTAATAGTTTCAAAATTGAGTATAGTATTTTTCCCCGTGTTGTATTTTGAAAATGTTCATTTAGATTCGAGTCGGCACTTATGTTTTTAAAGTGTTTTTCCTATTATATGTGAGATTTCATTTGGGTCACGATATAGTTCGTCATTTTGGTTTATTGCATTTCTTGGGTGTCATATATTTTCCGTTAACTTTCATTATTTTTTGCCAAATATCATAGATGAATTTGTTGACAAGCTTGATACACAATTTTTACATGATAAATATTTTCTCAGATAATAC
Source organism: Macrobrachium nipponense (assembly GCF_015104395.2). Taxonomy (NCBI): domain Eukaryota; kingdom Metazoa; phylum Arthropoda; class Malacostraca; order Decapoda; family Palaemonidae; genus Macrobrachium; species Macrobrachium nipponense. The sequence continues at coordinate 34,963,606 of NC_087211.1, forward strand.
AAGTTTTGGAAATTTGGCATTATATTTGTTATATAAAGGTTTAATATACCTGATTGTTATGTTGAGACCACTATCTTGTTTAGAATATTTGTGTGGTTGGGTAATTTGTTAAGGATTTGAGCCTTGTCTCAAGTCTGCTAGATTTCGACTTAAACACGTGTTTGGTTTTGCCCAAAGTAGCTAAGGTTGGAGGTCCACCATGGACACGATTTATTTGGGTGTGCCTTGTTTTAAGGTATGCTTTTATCAGCAACATTTATCATGAAACCTGCCTTATTCTAGGTATGCTTCTATCAGCAGCATTTATCATGATACCTGTGAAGAATTCACATATTGTATTGTGGTTCTGGTTATGCAGAAATGGTGGTATATTTCTGGTATGTAGATTGTAAATGTCAAAATCTGCTTTTTGGATATAATATTTTACAGGTGCCAATATTTTATTATTTAAATAATTAAGGACTATGGGGAAGTGGTCATGGTATACGAGCCATCCAGGACATTCCACTTAAGTCCTTCAGGTAAGCCGACTGAGCACAGCGAGATATCTACTGAAGAAAGGTTAAGTGGGTATTGGAGAAGTAAGTTGGCACATCACTTTCATTTAGGCAGCATAGGTCATGTTCATTAATACGCATTTTACTCTATGTTTGTTCCTGGTGTCTCAGCACGGTGACTGCTACTTTTACCCTGCCTCTTCCCTTCTCCCTTTTCCCCCAAACAACCAAAGGGAGGGGACTATGAGCATTAAAAATCTACTTACTATAAGTAGGGGTTCATGTAGATTAGTAATTAATGTTGGTAGATCACTGAAATTCGAGCTAAAATTGTGATCATATTTTTATCTGGCATGTATAATTTTATAGATGTTATCGATATGATAGTGATGTGATGTTTAAAAGTTTTTTAGGTGATACTATTATGAACATATATTGGTGTGCCTAGTTTTCCACCATCAGTTGGTGAATAACAAGCAATTTTATCTGTCGAATGTTTGAGAGGTTAGATCCTATGTGTTGTAGGCATACAGTAAGTCCTCGGGTTACGATGGTCTCGACTTACGATGTTTCGGTGGGTTACGAACGCGCCCCCATAAAAAAATATAAAAAATAATAAATAAAAAACTAAATTTTGCGTCGTTCCGTCTTACGCGGTTTAGCGCGTCGTAAGCAACGTAAACAAACGCGAACTAGTTCCAGGCGCACGGCGGAAGAATACGCTTTGTGGGGGAGAGGACGGCGTCGCTTCGCTACGCTCAGTCCTCGTCCATACGCCATTTTGGTTGTTACACTGCCTCTCTCTCCCTCGTGTTGTATCGTTTTTGTAACTTTTTGCTCTTTGTTATGGCTCCCAAGCGCAAGGCGGACTCTTCTGATGGTAGTGCATCGAAGAAAAGAAAGGCCATCACCATGGAAATTAAAGTGGACATTATAAAGCGATCCGAGAAGGGAGAAACGCCAACAAACATTGGCCGCTCGCTTGGCCTTAGCCGTTCGACCGTTGCTACCATTATCAAAGATAAAGAGCGCATCGTTGAACATGTGAAAGGATCTGCTCCTATGAAAGCGACAGTGATAACTAAGCAGCGTAGTGGTCCTATAATTAATTGAAATGGAAAGGTTATTGGTGCTTTGGTTGGAAGACCAAAAATCAAACGGCGTATCCCAGTCAGCCTTATGGTGATTCAGGAGAAGGCGAAAAGATTTTGTTTGAAGCGTTGGAGGTTTCTTTTCTCTTCACTAACCTCCCCCAGTCTCTCCAGCACCGCAGCTTCCTCTCCAGTGTGCAAGCCAATCAAACTAATAAAGGTAAGGAATTGTTCTCTCGTTGTTATTGATAGGTATTTACATTAAATCATGTGGTATTTTTCAATGTTCCGACTTACGCTGAAATTCGTGTTACGATGCATCGTAAGAACGGATCAACGTCGTAACTCGAGGACCCCCTGTATACATATTGGGTTGTGGTCTCATAGGATTCTTTGTAATTCACCCAGATGTAGTTGGGATAAGAGGTCATTTATATTCCATTGAATAATTTCATATTCCCTTATTGGGAGGAATTAGTGTTAAATTCTGTTAATTGATTGCTGATTTTACTTTACCTCGAAGTTTATATGACTTTGAATTTATTTGTGGTTTTTTATTTGTTGTATTTGTATGTTGGTTATTAGATTCAGTAGTTTGTTTGTTTTGCATAATTGAATATTAATAAGTCTATTTTTTATTTTATAATTCCCTTTTTGTATCTTAATGATTCAGAACATAATTCGTTCTCATGTAGGTGTGTTAAAGGGCATTTCCTTAATTTAATAAATAGTCTATACAATTTTGTACTGTGTCCTCTGTCTTGGTGGTTAGTTGGTTATATGAAGTTACTGGTTCAGAAGTATTTGATCTTCTAGCTTTAGAAATTTCTGGTTTTTTAATTCTACTGGTCCTTTTCTGTAGTGATAAGGAATGTTGGTTTGAGGGGTTATTTGCTTTATTGTTATTAGTGGAATAGTATTTGGGCCTTGTGGATGGTTGGGGAGTGATAGTTATAATTTGGTTTGGTTTAATGGTATGTTCATTAGTATTATCTATTAGAAATTTTAAAGTGATTAATTTATTCTTTACTATCCAGACATTGGCTATTTGATTGGGATTGAGGGTAATTGTGTATTTCCACTTGTGAAAGAAGTTATTACAATGATATTGTTAGTATACAATAAAGTTTTGTACATACTTACCTGGCAGATATATACTTAGCTTAGGTCTCTGACGTCACGACAGAAAATTCAAAACTCGCGGCACACGCTACAGGTAGGTCAGGTGATCTACCTTACCCGCCACTGGGTGGTGGATGTAAGAACCAGTCCCCCTTTCTTGTCAGATTATTTTCTTCCACCTGTCTCCTGAGGGGAGGCTGGGCGGGCCATCAATCCGCATATATCTGCCAGGTAAGTATGTACAAAACTTTATTGTATACTAACAATATCATTTTTGTACATGAACTTCCCTGCCAGATATATACTTAGCTGATTGACACCCTTGGTGGAGGGAAAGAGACACATACTCACCTAGAAAGTGAAAACAACACATGTTAAAGGAATAAAAAATATAAACCTCTGGTTCTTACCTGATTTAGGCAGAAGACTTCATAGTTACTGTCTATTAGTCTGCGTTGCCTAAAGTGTCTCAGCGAGGGCGTGACCTATGGCTGAGAACTCTTTGGGTCTACCAATGGGAACTGAGTCCACTTACTTGGCAGAATCCAAGCAGGGTCTGGTCAATGGGGATCAAAACCCGCTTACATGCCAGAGCCTATCATACCAATTGCAAGGAGCCTCAAGCACAACCGATCACCTAACCAAATACTAATACGTATTAGTATACGAAAGAAGGAGCTGCCTCCTGCAACCTCATTCGTACAACCAAAAACTCAAAATTAAAACTAACGGGAAAAAGATTAAAAAGGATGTGTTTCAGCTCCCTGCCCCAGCACTGAATCCGCCGATACGTAAGGGCCTAGCTCAAAACACTTTTCATACGTAATCAATACGTCTTTTAGGTAGTGATTGGAGAAGACTGATTCACACCTCCAAAAAGTGGCCTTCATGAGGTTTTGCAATGACATATTCTTCTTGAAAGCCAAAGACGTCGCGATGGCCCGTACTTCGTGCGCCTTGACTTTCAGAAGACTAAACTGTTGCTGATTGCAAGAAGTGTGGGCTTCTCTAATAACATTCCTGATAAAGAATCAGAGGGCATTTTTAGATAAGGGCCTACTGGGTCCCTTTACAGAGCACCAGAGATTGTTCTCATTAGCAGCAAGTCTTCCCTTCCTCTGAAGATAAAATTTCAGGCTTCTCACCGGGCAAAGAGATCTCTCCTCTTCTGTCCCAACTAAGGAGGATAAGCTTTTAATTTCGAAGCTCCTTGGCCACGGTGAAGAAGGGTTTTCATTTTTGGCTAGGAAAGCCGGAAGAAAAGAGCAAACCGCGGAGCCTCCTTGGAAACCTACGTCACCTTCTAGAGCCTGCAGCTTGCTGACCCTCTTCGCTGAAGCTAACGCACAGAGAGAAAAAATGTCTTCATCGAAAGGTCTCTGAACAAAGCTGTAGGGGATGGTTCGAACCTTGAGGACCTCAGGAAGAGCAGCACGACATCTAGATTCCAGCTAGAAACTAAGGAGGAGGTTCTTTTAACCGTCTCAAAAGATCTGATTAAATCATGGAGGTCCTTGTCTTCGGATATGTTTAATCCTCTATGACGAAAAACTGAGGAAAGCATGCTCCTGTATCCCTTGATGGTGGAGACTACTAACCCGCATTTTTCCCTCAGGAAGATAAGGAAATCTGCTATCTGAGTCACAGTTGGTACTGGAGGAGGAAACTTTATGAGTCCTGCACCAACGTCGAAAAAAAACATCCCACTTCTGACTGGTAGACTCTAGATGTGGAAGGTCTACGTGCATTGGCAATAGCCCTTGCAGACTTTGCCAAAAAGCCCTTAGCTCTGATGAGACTCTTGATAGTCTAAATCCAGTCAGACTGAGAGCGGGGAGGTTTTTGTGAAACCTGTCGAAGTGGGGCTGTTTGAGCAGATCGACTCTTAGTGGCAGGGATCTTGGAACAACCACCAGCCATTCCAGTACCTCTGTGAACCAGTCGTGGGGCGGGCCTAGAACAGAACGGAGCTATCAAAGTCATCCTTGCTCCCTCTGAAGCTGCAAACTTCCTTAACGTTTCCCCTAGAATCTTGAAAGGTGGGAACGTGTAAAGATCCAGGTTTTTCCAATCCATCAGGAATGCATCTATTGCCACTGCTCTTGGTTCCGCGATAGGGGAGCAGTATAGATCTATCCTCGCATTCCTGGAGGTCGCAAAGAGATCGAGATGGGGCCTGCCCCACGTCCTCCACAGCTCCTGGCATACGTCCGCGTGCAGAGTCCACTCTGAGGGAAGGACTTGATTCCTTCTGCTTAGCAGATCCGCTCTGACATTTCTTTCTCCCTGTACGAACCTGGTGAGAAGACTTATCTTCCTTTCCTCTGACCCAACAGGAGGAGCGATCTCGCTGTCTCGTACAGGGAGAAAAGAGTGAGTCCCCACCCCCTGTTTCCGAATGTAGCCAGGGCTGTGGTGTTGTCCGAGTTGATCTGAACTGATTTTCCCTTTACGAGGGGTTCGTTTTTGAAGGTCTTGAGATCTAACCAAATCGCTGTTGAGCTCTTTCGTTGTTGATGTGCCAGGACACCTGATCCCCCATCCAGGTGCCTGACACTTCTCTCGACCCGAGAGTAGCTCCCCCAACCTATGTCCGAAGCGTCTGCATATAACACTAGGCTGGGTCCGAACCTGCAAGGAAAGGCCTTCCTTGAACAGTAGAGGTCTAGCCACCAACGTAGATCCTCCTTTATCTCTTGCGAATCTTGAACGCAAAGTCCAGACCTTGAGATCTTCGATTCCAGTTCCTCGTCAGGAAGAAAAAAAAATGTAGGGGTCTGAGGTGCAAACCCTTCCTAGAGAAACGAATTGCTCCAGCGAGGAGTGTGTCCCCCAACAGACTCATCCACTCCCTCGCTGTGCATACATCTTTTCTCTAGAAAGATTGCTACCTTCTCCGAACCTCGGGTTATACCTCTCTGGGGACAGATACGCCCGAAAAACCTGAGAAGCCATCAGAATCCCCAGATAGATACGCTCTTGACTGGGATTGGGGAGCTGTGACTTCTCGAAATTCACTAGCCAACCCAGAGAAGCTGCTAGGTTCAACGTCAATCGTAAGTCCTCCAGACATTTACTCCTTGGATTTGGCCCTGATAAGCCAATCGTCCAAGTAGAGGGAAATCCTCACTCCCTCGAGATGAAGCCACTGAGCAACGTTCTTCATCAGCCCTGTGAATACTTGGGGGGCCGTGGAAAGGCCGAAGCATAGGGCCCTGAACTGAAAAAACGTTCCCTCCCCACATGAATCTGAGAAATTTGCGAGAAGAAGGATGGATCGGCACATGGAAGTAAGCGTCCTGAAGGTCCAGTGACACCATCCAGTCCCCAGGACGAAGAGCTGCTAAGACTGATGAAGTCGTCTCCATAGCGAACTTCCTCTTCTTCACAAAGACATTCAGGGCGCTCACGTCCAGAACCGGCCTCCATCCTCCTGAGTTCTTGGGAACTAGGATCAGACGGTTGTAGAAACCCGCGGAAAGAGGGTCCTGAACCATCTCTATTGCCTCTTTCTCTAACATCAGCTCTACTGCTAGAGCGAGGGCTTGATTCATTAGTGGGTCTTTGTATTTGGCCACCAGTTCCCTTGGAGTGGTGGTCAAAGGTGGTCTCGAGATAAAGGGAATGAGGTATCCCCTCTTGATGATAGCGAGGGACCAGTTGTCCGCCCCTTTCGTGCCCAGACACTGCAAAGTTCAGAAGTCTGGCACCCACAGTTGTCTGGAGGACACACGAACTACTTCTTGGCCTAATAGACCGAGAGAAGGTCCTTCCTCTTCTAGGTGGTCTCGAACCTCTGGAGGAAGAAGAGCGAGACGAAGGTCCTCCTCGAAAGGGTTCTTGCCTACTCTCCTTCTTCGTCTTCTGTTGGAACGAAGGTTTCGGGATTCTAGCAGAGCGAGCCAGCATATCCTGCGTCGCTTTTGCTGACAACGAGCTGGAGATATCATTGATTATCTTCTTCGGGAAGAGTTGCAGAGAAAGTTGTGAATACAACCAGGAAGCTCTCTGTGCGTGAGAAACCGCCTTGGTAAGAAAAGAGCAGAAAACGGCCCTCTTCTTTACTACTCCTGCACCAAAAAGTGAAGCAATCTCCCCGGAACCGTCTCTCACTGCCTTGTCCATACAAGACAGAACTGCGTGAAGGTCTTCAGGTGAAAGAGTGTCTTGCTCTTGAGTCCTCTTAGACAAGACTCCAAGGGTCCAGTCAAGAAAGTTAAAAACTTCTAAGACTCGGAACATTCCCTTCAGAAGGTGATCCAACTCGCTCATACCCCACGTCGTCTTCGCAGAATTCAGCGCCGAGCGACGTGCGGAATCAACCAACGAAGAGACGTCCGAGTCTGCTGAAGAGGGAAAAAGAGTCAGACCCAAGGGCTCTCCTGACTCGTACCAGAACCCCATCTTACCCGTCAGTTTGACGGGGGAAAAGAAAACAAAACGGTCTTGCCTTTCTCTTCTTTTGATACCAACCAGTCGTCAAAGTTCTTAAGAGCCTTCTTCATCGACACTGTCGGCTTCATCTTAACGACTGAAGACTTCTTAGCCCGTATTGGTCGTTGAAAATAAGGACGGAGGAGCAACGGCGAAAGAGACTCCCCAAAATCTTGCAAGAGGAGGTCGGTCAGTCTCTTATATGAAGAAACCGAAGCATCCTTGGGCAAATCTTCCTCAGAATCCCCAATAAATTCTTCCGAAGAATGACGTTTAGAAGTTCTACTGCCCGGAGGAGAGCTAATCCTTGGAGAGCGCCTACTAGGCGAGCGCCTACTGGGAGAAAATCCACTGGGAGAGCGCTTACATGGGGACAGCGCCAAACAAAGGGAGCGCCTACTAGGAGAACTCCTACCAGGAGAGAGCCTACTTTGGAGAGCGCCTACCAGAGAGCGCCTACTTGGATTGAGCGCCTGCTAGGAGAGCGCCTACTTGGGGAGCGCCTGCTAGGAGAGCGCTACTTGGGTGAGCGCCTGCTAGGAGAGCGCTTACTTGGGGAGCGCCTATTCTAGGAGAGAGCCATACTAGTGGAAGCTCGCCTGTCGGAAACAAAGTCTATATCCACAGAAGAGCGTCTGGATAAGGGAGAGCGCCTATCAGGCTCTCTGCGCCTGCTAGGCTCTTGGCGCCTGCCATCCTCAATACGCCTGCCAGGCTCTTGGTGCCTATCAGGCTCAAAACCCCAACCAGGCTCTTGACGCCTGCCACGGGGAAGAAGAAAAAACATCCACAGAGGATTCCCTGTCAGAAGCGCGGCGCTTACAAGGCTCTGAGCGCCTATCCAACCGGGAGTGATCCAACGGAGAAGAATGCTTCATTGCCGCCTACAAGGCTCGTTGGTGGCCTACTAGGCTCTTGGCGCCTACTAGGCTCCAAGCGTCCGTCAAAAGGAGAGTGGCCACCAGGCGAAGAACTCTTCCTTCGCTCCTGACGAAAACGAGGCTCTTGACGTCTGTCAAGCTCTTGACGCCTAACTGAAGAGGAGCGGAAATCCTGAGGAGAGAGCCTGTCCGGCTCCTTACGCCTGACATGCTCACAACTCTTGCTGGGGAGAGAGGAGAGCCTACTCGGAGAATGATCCCGAGCTTCAGCCTGCACTTCTGACTTCCTGCTACAAGCTCCAAAAAACTTCTCTCTCTAGCCAGAGGAGATCTAGCCGAAGGAACGTTCTTAGACTTCTTCACCGGAAGTGAGGCGTCCTTCCGACGATGAGAAGTCCCGGCAATAGACTCCGCTAAAGCCACAACTCTGCGCCTGCAGAACCCACCAGGATACACGCAGGAGACCTCTTAAACTCCTCTACAGGAGACAAAGTCCGAGACCGCGAACAGGAGAAGCGTAAACATACGAAATCTTGGCTCTCTTGCGTTTCCACTTCTGGTTCTTCCGCGAAGGATTCGGGGTCTGGAAGGGAGGGCGCAAGGAGCGTTTCCAGGGCCTCTTGAGAGGGCGAGACGACTCCGAGGCGCTCCATCTACGCTTAGGAGAAGGCGACGAAGATGACGAGAAGCACTGGCGCAATATATCTTTCTTGGATCGATCCAAGGCAGCCTGGGAACGAGCAACAGGGTCTGCCGAGGGGACGCCTGACCGGTGGGGGTTCTCCCTAACCTTCCTGCGGCTTTCGACTTTCCTCCTCCACTGGGTCTGGTAGTCTGGAAGAGGGTCTAGGCCTGAAGCGTTAGTGAGCCGGTCAGACGCACCCTCCACTGCACTAGGGCACTGCACTGATCACTTGCACTATCATCACTCTTACCTTGTCGAGAGCGAGCGAGGCTCTCCTTACTCCTGATCGAGGCTCTCCGGAAGCAACTTCCGAAAACGAATCTTCGGGTTCAAAGCTGGGCGCAGGGGCTGAAACCGGAGAAGGAACTACTTCTACTACAGGATTCTCAGCGTCAACTTCACTCACCCTCGATCTACTAGAGCTCCTTGAAGAAGCCTTGCGCACCCTATCCTTCTCTAACTTTCTCACATAAGAAGAAAGAGCCTTCCAACCATCCTCATCCAAATTCTCACACTCTTTGCAAGGGTTAATAAAAGAGCATTCATTCCCTTCTACAAGACGTACATACAGAGTGAGGATCTAATGCAGCTTTAGAAGCCTAACTTACATTCCTTCACTGAACAAACCCTAAATAAACTAGGTTTCTTAACTTCAGAATCATCCATGATTATATATTCTAAGAGAAATCCAAACCAAAAGAAAAATCCAAAAAACAATCCAAAAAGCGTATGCCAAGCCAACAAACAAAGGGTACTTCACCAAAATCCAAATCGTCGGCAACAAGAAAGAATTTAACTATCGTAAGGACTGAACAACAGGTGTTGTCCAGCCGGCGACAGAAAATAATCTGACAAGAAAGGGGGACTGGTTCTTACATCCGCCACCCAGCGGCGGGTAAGTAGTATCACCTGACCTACCTGTAGCGTGTGCCGCGAGTTTTGAATTTTTGTTTTGTCGTGATGTCAGAGACCTAAGCTAAGTATATATCTGCATGGGAAGTTCATGTACAAAAATATCTTTTTAAAATGTTCTCCTGGTGTAGTTGGAGTTTCTTTGGATTGATTGTAATTTTCATATTCACCTTTTCCCTTAAGTGGGGTTCGTTCCAGTATTCTTTTCTTTTTATCAGTTCGATTATTATTATTATTTGACTCCTCTTCCATTGGAAGTTCTTTTCCATGGATATCCGAATCTTCTATGTTAGTAGTGGTACTGGTGGATATCTCCATCCATGCGTTGTTTTGGGTTCATCATTACTTGATATGAGAATTAGTTTGTAACGATTATTTATGATCTTGTTTTTGTTTTTAATGTTTGATATATAGATTTTTAGTTACATTTGTGAAAGAGTGGCTTTTCGATGGAATATTTACTCCTCTTACTTTTAGCTCAAGTCTAGCTTCTTTGACTGACATTCATGTTCTATTTATCAACAACTGGAGGTCTGTGTTGTATTGATAAAAGGAGCATTCCTTAGATTTAGTGTGATGGGATTGTCCACAGTTAATACATTTTGGGGATTTACATTTCTGATTAGTAGTATGGGTGTCTGATGCACACACTGCTCATACTGCTTTATTATGGCATTTTTTTGTATACTTTGAACAGTGAGTGCACTGAAGTGGTTTTGGTATAAATGGATGCACTTCTCTATTTTGTCCATGAATTTTTATTCTGAGTGGGAGATCTTGGCCTGTAAATTTTATTTTTGCAATGTCAATTTGTTTATTTTTATCTTTCCTACTTGGAACTGAGTAGACTTCTAAATCATGTACTATATTATTGTCTTAACTTAAGGGAGTCAAGTGTTTTGAGGGTAGTCCTTCTTCTTCAATGTTGGGTAAAATAACTGACCTGTATATAAGTTAATGTTTCATGACTTATTATTGATATTTGTGCCATTTATTTCTCTTATATTTAAAAAGGTGATGGATTGTGTTTTCTTGGTTACTTGAAGTAACCAATCATTTTCTTTTAATATATTGGCACTCCATTTCTTGTGTTGGAAATATGTTCAATAATTTGTTTTCTAGTATTGCTTTTGATATTTTATTTTCAGCTTTAAGTACTAGAAAGCTTGGCCAGTTATCTGGTCCAAAAAGATAATTAAAATGCACCAGTGTTGGGTTAAGACAATAATTTCTACTTCTTTTTGGACTTTGCCTGATGTTGGTATGTGTACTATTTGTTTCCTTTCTCTGTAACGTATGGTTCCATTGTTATCATGTTTGAATCTTCTGATTGGTTTTACTTTTTTGTAGAACTTCTATGGGCCCTGATGGGTGATTTGGATCATATAATTTATTTGAAACTGAATGTTCCTTTGCTGCATTATCATCTTGAACTGACTGAGGGAGATTCAGGGATAAATTTCCAATGGTCATCAACTGTGCCGAATTTTGTCCATCAAGGGGTCTCAGGGGTACTAAAAAATTTAGGCATATTTATCTGCATCATGAGAGAAAGCAAAAAAAAATAAATTAATCAATAAAAAAAAAATCTTGAAGAGATATCATTGGCTTTCTGTGAAGTTAAATCTTCCGCCAATGGCACAAGCGAGAAATGACTCCCAAATGTCTGCATTCTACTATCCTACCCCAAAAAGAGGAGGCATAACATGATTAGTATGGCCCAAGTGTGTAATAAGTACCTGCTTGGTAGGACTAAGAGTATCACAAAATACAATTATCCCCATCGTAATCACATCATGGGCAAACCGGACAGAATGCCAAGAGTTCTATTCCAAGACCAGCCCCTTGGAATCCGTGGTCCAGCTCCACAGAATAGTCCGCCTGGAAACCAGGTCCGAACATTGTTGGGTAGATGAAGGATCTACTACAGTTCCCACTATTTAGCATAGGATTTAACTCCAATCCATGTTATGATATGTTTTCTTATTTATTAGATATGGAAAATTTTGACAAAAGTGGAAAAATCCACAGATATTAACCCATAAATATATAATGTTATATGGGACTCTTGGGTTCGAACCTAAGAAGAAATTCCTGAGGTTCAAGAGCCCCCTCACCATATTAAGGTGCTCCCAAAATTAGGGGTCTATAATCAATAATCATTGATACTTGAATACTACAGTAAAAAAAACTTCTACATGATGCATTCAAGTTGCTTTTATAGCAAAAGTTCAGGGTATAGAATATCAATCATCTATCTTAAAAACCTACAATGAAACCTTACTCAAAATTATTGATGTTGACACCAAAATGAAGCAAAATTGATGTGTAATTTGAAACACGTTCTTAAATCAGAGAAAATGTTTCAAAGTTTGGGCAATATCCAAGGAAAATCGTGTGGAACATATAGGAGTGAAAGCAATACAAGAGAGAGAGAGAGAGAGAGAGAGAAGAGAGGAGAGAGAGAGAGAAGAGAGTCCTGCATTGAGTGTATACATACACCTACTAAAGCATCCAACTTTCTTTGAGAGTTATGAGTGATATATTTGTATAGTATGTTTTAAGTGCCTAGGAGAGAGAGAGAGAGAGAGAGAGAGAGAGAGAGAGAGAGAGAGAGAGAGAGAGAGAGAGAGAGAGAGAGGCTGTTCTTATTCAAGCAAAACAGGGAAATTCAATGAAAAAAAGCTAGTTTAGTTGCCATTTGTACATGAACTAGTAAGTGGTTAATAAATATATATAAAAATATTAACAAACAACCAGATAAGCTAAAAAACAATCTGGTAAGCCTGGCTGATGTATGACATTTTTCATTTGGCCTACTACACTTCTTTATCCAGGCCTATCAATTAAGGCAAAAGCTAACTTACATGTAACAAGCAATATCAATAAATTCTTCCTGAACTGTAATGAAATGTGCCAATTAAGTACAACCTAGTGTAAAAAGAATGAGCACAAAAGTAATAACAGCAGTTGGGGAAACAGAAAACTTTGAAGTTAGTGTAGTATTATACCAGGGGTCAGCATTAAGCCCATTTTTGTTTGTGTTGGTCATAGATGTGTTAAGTGAAGAGATCTGGAATGAAGAGCTGTGGGAGTTGTTGTATATCGATGATCTGGTGATTACTGCTGAAAATGAGGAGGTCCTACAGAGAAGGGTTGGAGAGTGGCAGAAGTCTTTAGAGAGGGGTGGCTTAAAGTAGGGAAGATAGAGACAACAGAATAGTAATACAAGAAAAAAGAGGCTTGATTATAAAACAGGCAGAAAAGTTTAAACACTTAGGATCTACTTTAAGCCAAGAGGGAGGATGTGAGACTGAAGTTGACAGAAGAATAAAAGCTGCATGGGGGTAGTGGAGAGAGGTAGCTGGAGTGGTATGTGATAAGAAAATGCCAATCAAGCTAAACATCAAGATCTATAACACTGTTAATGTATGGAGTGGAGACATGGGCTCTAAGAAGAAAAGGGATGTAAGGCTTGAGAGAACAGAGATGAGAATGCTGAGGTGGATTACGGGAATATTGCTACTAGAGAGATTGGAAAATGATGAAATAAGAAGAAGGGCAGGCTTAGTAAAGACTACAGAGGTCATAAGAGTGTTATGATTGAGATGGTATGGGCAGGTGTTGAGGATGGATGATGAGGAGGGAGTGAAGAGGGCTGAAGAAGAACCTGTTACAGGAAGAAGATTGAGAGGGAGACAGAGAATTAGATGGCGAGATAAAGTGAAGGAAGATATGGAGAGAAGAGGTTTGGTGGAGGATGATGCCTTTGATAGAAGGCAATGGAGAAGGCACATCAGACAACCAACCACTTAATGTAGGTGGGAAAGAAGAAGAGTGTAACCAAATGAAAATGCAACTTGCACAATATGCAAGATGTGATGAAATCATATTTTGTGAACAAGTTTTAAGGTTGCATGCATCATACATGAGGTAATACAATATATGAGTATTTTAGGTAAATATTTTAGGTAAATACAGTTCTTTTGATGCCATATATTTTCTTGTTTTACAGATTGCTTTTGTTGGTAATAAAATGTGCTAATGCATCCATGGTGTGGTCACATAATCACAGTAGAGGTATTCATTCTTCTCTCTAATTTAGGTGCATTCAATATCTACATTTTCTTTAAGATAAAGTAATAAAATACTAGTAACCCTCATGAAAAACAATAAGAAACAAACTTCAAACACAAAAAAAATTTGAGTAATTATGATAATTTACAAATTAGCCCCTTATGCAAGAAGGATTATCGTGTTTAATCCAACAAAGAGAAAATCTGCCAAGCATCACAAACACCGAATTTACATTGGTTCAAAAATAGTACAAACACCTGTAGTCTTCAAGAGAGAGAGAGAGAGAGAGAGGAGAGCGCGGAGAGAGAGAGAGAGAGAGAGAGACGAGAGAGAGAGAGAGAGAGAGAGCGAGAGAGAGAGAGAACTTACTTTTTGTACAGTCTGATATCAGTACACTGCACTCCATTTTTGTTACTAACTATACCCTCATGTAAGTGTATGTACCCTCAATAAAGTCTCTCAAGAACACACAGCATAAGTACTGCAGTTATTGATAAAAAAATACCTTGTGTTTGGATTACAAAACAGTTTGGGACTAACTCACCATTCAGTATTAGTAAAAACGTTGAAGATCCTGAAGTCCAACAGTGAGACGAGTTATGACCTGTGCTGGCCCACATCAGGAGCACGAGCAAGTGTGACTACTCTTACCACAGCCAGGGCATCGCGAAGTATAACAGCAAGGACGACACTCCATTCTAAGCATCCTGCTTCGAGTAAAACCTGAAAATAGAAAGAAACTTTATTTCATATTCTAAGGGAGATTATTTTCAACATGTCCTTCATCTACATCACTTATTTACAAACAAAACAGTAGATAGTAATATGCGGAGGTATTCATTTTCACTTTATTGGCAAAATGGTCAACTGCTTTCTTACATGCATTATGTCATACAGTACCAACAATTTTTTTTCATAGCTTACAATAACATACAGTCTAAGGATGACGTGAATATGAACTCTCCAAAAGTTACAAATAAAGGAGAGAAAGGAGATGATGGAGTTTCAAATGTTCAAGAACAGGGTGTTTGGGGTGATGAGAGAACTGTACTATGGCACAGTGTAGTAACAGTTTGATATTAAGATAAACTTATGAATTATTGAAGTAACTGCTAAATTATGAAATTATTGAAGTACTGCTGCAGCAAAGTAGAATACAGACTGGGAGAAAAAGGTTTGTCTAGGACTGCAATGATTTCACTGTAAAAGTGAATCTTACAATTTAAAAAAAAAAAATGCCAGTGATGAAATTCTAAGCAAGAAGAAGAAGAAGAATAAGAATTACTACTACTACTAGTTTGTCTAGGACTGCAATGATTTCACTGTAAAAGTGAATGTTACAATTTAAAAAAAAATGCCAGTGATGAAATTCTAAGCAAGAAGAAGAAGAAGAAGAAGAACTACTACTACTACTACTACTACTACTACTACTACTACTACTACTACTACTACTACTACTACTACTACTACTACTAACTAACTAACTAACTAACTTAGTAACATCTACAAAAAGGATATGGGACATACTAATACTGTACACTGTTTCAAATTAATAGGGTTCATGAGCGTATTACAACTGCAGGCATCTGGGTAATATGACACCGCCAAAGTTGAAACAAATTTTGTAGTATATATGATACTGTACTATAGTAGATTCACATGAAGTGTGCATCTGGTGTCCAGGCCAGTCCCATACGACACTCCTGATTGGCTGCTGATAAGCCAATCGAAGGGCTGGAAACTCTCAGTCTCTCTCGAGAGAGACTGAGTTTCCAGCCCTGTGATTGGCTTATCAACAGCCAATCAGAAGCGGCGTAAGGGACTAGCCTAGACATCAGATGCATGGTTGATGTGAATCTACTATAGTATAAACCTTCTTTTGCTCTTCTCATACACATACTGAAGTTTTCAAACAACAGACAGGCCTGAACACATTCCTTAAATCAGATGAGATGCTATGCTATATTTGACCAATTGAGCTGGCTGAGTCTAATAAGACCTATGCTGGTGTACATCAAACAAACAAACCCAATTATTCACTGGTCTCTAAGTTTCAAAGAATCAACCGAATTTTCATCAAGGGTCTGAAAGTCTGCCAGATACACTGCGGGAGATATATAGTAAATGCACAATCTCATGATACTTTGGACTTTATAGTTTTCTGGACTTAAACAATTAAGAAGGTGATGAAACCACAAATGTTTAAGTTAGAAAAATAAACAGCATAGAGACCTGAAAAATCTTTTTCAATGAGACCTATTACGAAAGCAGTTACCACTTGAGAATTGTTTAAATTTTTACTAAAGCTCTTCTATATAAATATCAAGGGTTTAGCATCGTAGTATTGATGAGTCCTGAGATTTTGCTGTTGCATAAATAGGATGCACTGCAAATAATGGGTTCATGGTGAAAAAATGCACACCAAGTATACACACACACACACACATATATATAGTATATATATATATATATATATATATATATATATATATATATATATATATATATATATATATATCCACACACATATACATACATATACACTTACAAACATATACTATATGATATATATATATATATATATATATATATATATATATATATATATATATATATATATATATATATAATATATATATATATATATATATAGGTATGGTATTAACATAGATGAATGCCACAGGAAAATATTAGGCAGAAATCCAAGTGCTTTGTCTTTACTGACATTGTCAAGGAACGAATGAAATACAGTTGGAAAGAAAGTTATCAGGTAAACAAAAAGATCAAGAATACCAGATGGTTAAGTCAAAAGGGTAAATTCAAAGAGAAAATCCAGGATTATTGGATATCATATGGTCACAAACTTGAACATAGATTTAACCCTAACAGAAACTACAAAGCATCCATATCGTCCAAAACATGTAAATACTGAATATATTAATTTTCTTGTTTATATTTACCAACAACTTTTTTCATTATGAAGGCATTGAGTTTAAATAAACCAAGACTTAAATTTAGAACATTTCCATTGTTTGACTTGTTGAAACAAGATTCAAATTATATTCTTCTTAACTGTGTGTGTATATATAAATACATATATATATACAGATATATATATATATAGATATATATATATATATATATATATATATATATATATATATATATATATATATATATATATATATATATTCATATATATACATATATATTACATATATATATATATATATATATATATATATATATATATATATATATATATATATATATATATATATATATATATACAGTACCAGTCATAATACTTTGCATGGTAGGGAAGATGGAAGAAGAGAGAGAGTACAACAAACACTAAAAATATTCAGGAAAAAAATAAATATTAAAGCAAACCATCATAAAATTTGAAATGAATAATCACCAACTCCTGCCCTAGTACTTGATAGGCATGCCACAACGTTTACGGACTTTCTGGAGTGTCCTGGGCATTGAATCTGAAAACCGCTGCAGGAGGAACTCCCTAGTGCGTTTCAAACTTTGCGCTGCAAGACGTGTCCACATTCAGTAACTTTCTTTTTATGATTGCCTAATGGTTGAAATGGCTGGGGAATTCCCTGGCTAGTCGTGGGATATATTCAATTCCACAATCTCTAAGCCACAAAGTATTCTGTTTGGCGGTATGATCCCCAGTGCACGAATCTTAATCCTGTGCTTATCTTAATTTTCATCACTATGCCATCTACGTAGCAGCGGTGTCTCAAGCTCGTACGGTCATACCCCAATTTTTTGCATGAGTTGCACAATTATATTTTGTATACTTCTATCCCATGGAAAAAACAAACAAATTGCAGTGTTGCAAAACCGAATGCACTGTACGCGAGTTTTGTCTTTTAAAAACAATTTATGCAACAATTGTAAATATAAAATGTGATTCAGTGATATAAACTAAAAAATTTTATTATTCAGGCACGACTGAACTACCTATTCTCTTCATTATGAGAAGGGCTGTTACAAAGACTTCAAATGGACATGCACTATGCCACTGTATCATATTTATGTATAAAAAATTAAAAAAAATACCCTGTAATACATATTTCATGCAAATTTCAAACATAAAAGCATGAAAACTTATAACAAGTAGCTGAAGTTTCATTAACAAAATGAGTTATAATTAGCTCCCAAATTAATAAAATATAACCAAGTGAAGTCCTTGTAAATGCATTTTTCAGAACAGCGGCGGACAAGAACGAACATGAAAAAACTTCCTCTGATAACGCGGAGGGCAGATACAAAAGGTGCCTTAATTCGTATCATATTTATGTACAAAAATTAACATACCCTATACGTAATATATTTTCATACACATTTTAAGCAAATAAGCATGAACATTTATAAAATCAACACATCGATCACTAAATTTGCACTTTTTTAACTCAATATTTTCGGAAGAGCGGCAGGCAGAGGCAGAGGCAGACAAGAACAAACATTGAAAAAAACATCCTCTTTGATAATGTGGAGGGCAGTTTCAAAAGCTGCCCTTGTATCATATTTATGTACAGAAATAAAAATACCCTATACATAATACATTTTCATACACATTTTAAACAAATGCACAAATATTTATAAATCGACACATCGATTGCTAAATTTGCACATTTTTAACTCATATTCTAGGAAGAGCAGCAGGCTGCGGCATAGAACAGGGTCATGGGCATATAGTTTACCCTAATACCTATATAATAACTCAATATTTAATATCATTTGCATAACCTTTATGGTCTGAACTGTATTTCTACAAATGTATATGTACTTGTTAGACATAACGGCGCTTGCGGCGCTGTTAACCAAAAATTGTGCCGTAAAAATACCTTAATATACCTTAATTTTTAACGAATATTTTTGACGACGGCCATAAAACCGATTCGTGATTGAGCCGCTAACCGTGGGCCGCCTGTATTTGTACTGAACGGCCTACAGCATCCTACAAGAAAAACTGTATTATATTTTTTCTTTAACAATATATAGTTTAATGATAACCATATTTGATAAATAAATGAATAAAGAATTTCAGTATAAAATTTAGCACAAGAGATGTACAAGATTGTACATCACTGCAGTGACTTTCTGTGCCGCGCTGACTTGAGACTGAACAAGGGAGCGTTTATACATTGAGGATAGGAGAAGAGAAAGTTAAAATATTTACTGTATGTAAGTCAAATCAATAACAATTCGCATAAAAAAAGGGAATTTCACAATAAATTCCACATAAACCTAAAATATAAAAACAATTAAATACAATACAGAAACAATAAAAAAGTCTTAATTGAGCCAGTGTTTGGCGCGCTTAGTGAGGCGGTACAGTTTAACCATATTCAACGAAATAGTAAATGAAAGAACAAAGCTTTTCACAATAAAGTTTAGCATAAACTACTAACAAAATCATTCGCCATTGCTGTGCTGCACAGCTAACTTGAGAAAGAGGGAGGGAGCGTTTATATTTGAAGAATAATGGATGATTTAAAAGTTACCAAGCGTCACGGTATTGTTGAGGAGAGAAGAGGAGACAGTAAAATCTTGACTATAATAATCACATGAAAAAAATAAAATGTTATTTCACAATAAATTTAACAATGATAAAACATGAAAACAATCAAATGCAATACAGGCAGTCCCCGGTTATCGGCTGGGGTTCCGCTCTCAGCAGTGCTGGTATGCGAAAACCGCCATTAATCGAAATTGCGATTTGTGGCACTTGTGGAGCCGAGTTTCGGTTAATGGCACCTCTCTTAGGTATGTTATGGTGCCATAACTCAATTATCAGCACCTTATGACACTGAAACTGAAACTCGGCCCATTATGGCGCCATAAATCACTGATTGTATGGCGCCTAAAACTGGATCACCATTAACTGAGTCCACCGTGACTGGAGACTGCCTACTTAATTAAAGGTCTTACTTGAGCCAGTGTTTGGTGTGCTGAGCGAGACAATAGAGAGGAAAGCCTTACAAGCTGGGCTGGGATGATTATTTGCCCGTTTCTTTCACTTACACTCGATTTGCCCGAATCACTTCTTTTTGTTACTGTAAAATACCTATGTAGTGACAATTGCTTTTTTATAATTTCTTTACCACTGTAAAAGTAACTCAGCACCATAATAAACACACTGGCACTGCATTCAGCTTCTGCGTGTCTTTGACCGTTTGTTTAAACGACTTCCTTCTGAAAGGTTATTTAATCTATCTTTCCTTTCCTTGCATTCTTGACTTATTACTTATTTGTTTGCAAAATCCTATTGTTTACTCCAAATTCTGCTGTTTGCCAACAGGAAGTTGATGTACTTTGTCATAACTGATCTCTTTCATGTACATAAGATCCAAGTGTAAACATGTCAACAATCATACATGCTGATTTCTCTCTCTCTCTCTCTCTCTCTCTCTCTCTCTCTCTCTCGTCTCTCTCTCTCTCTCTCTCTCTCTCTCTCTCTCTCTCTCTCTCTCTCATACAACTGGATACAAACAATATTGATTCTTTTGATTATCCTGGTAAAATGTGAATAAAATTGACTTTATCAACCATTGCCTACTGCGACCATTTTAGTTTCCTCAAAGGGTTCCTGTCTTTTCTCCCTCCATCCCCTAGTCGGCAGTGCGCCATTTTCACCAAACTGTTCATAAAGCATACACAGACCCAAGCTTTTCAAAAATTTTACTTTATATTACATAAAGTTTTTATCACTTTACACATTTATTTAAATTTTGAATACATTCTAATGATAAAAAAGATCATGTGAAAAAGGGGGACTTTTTGGGTTGGATGGGATGAATTATCCTGTCTATTATTATAAAGGAATTAGTTTATCCAGACCTCTGAGCCTAACAACGGCTCTTCTCTGGCAGAATTTCTGGTGAAAAAAAAAAAAAAAAAAAAAAAAAAAATATATATCTATATATATATATACATACATATATATATATATCTATATATATATATATATATATATATATATATAGTATATATGTATATATATACATATATATGTATATATATATATATCTATATATATATATACATATATATATATAGATATATATATATATATATATATATATATATTTATATATATATAATATATATATATATATGTATATATATATATATATATATATATATATATATACACATATATATACAGTGGTACCTTGAGATACGAAAGGCTCAACTTACAAAAAACTCGAGATATGAAAGCAAATACGAAGATTTTTGCGGCTCTACATACGAAAATTGTTCAAGATACGAAAGGTTGTTGCTGTAAAGTCCGAGATTTGCCCAGACCACCGATAACAATTTTAAAACTTGCGTGCCGCCAACTGAGTAGACTCGCCACCATCCTCCCGCTCTCTCATTGGTTCCTGATGCTAGTCACCGCCATAAGATCCTTCTCTCCTATTGGTCAGCATCTCTCCCATCGTGTTCTACGTAAAGTTGTCCTTCGGCCACTTTGCGGCATCATCGGTATCGTAAGCACGCGGAATTCATTCGTTCTATACGATTTAGTTTATTAACATAAATTCATTAGTGATTTCGTTGTAGTATACTTTATCGTGTTCTGTGAGAACTTTAATACATACGTATAGTACTACATAACATAATTACGTAAAGTATATACGTACTCATGGGTCCCAAGAAAGTTCAAGTTCACGGAAAGAAGAGGATGCTTTCTTTGGAGATGAAGATGGAGATAATTAAAAAGCATGAAGCTGGTATGCGATTTAGTGTGATCGCCAAAGAATACGGTCGAAATCCGTCAACAATAGGCACCATCCTTAAGCAGAAGGATGTCATCAAAGCAGCTACACCTTCCAAGGGCGTCACTATTTTGTCCAGCAAGAGAACCCACGTGCACGATGAAATGGAAAGGCTGCTTCTTGTCTGGATAAAAGACAAAGAAATCGCTGGCGATACGATAATGGAGACGGCAATCTGCCACAAGGCCAGCACTATTTTAGTCGATTTGATTGCCCAGGCCGAAGATGACGCAGGAAAAGGGACATCGACGCCAACCCCAGAGTTCAAGGCTTCTCATGGGTGGTTTGAAAAATTCCGTAAACGGACTGGCATCCATTCGGTGGTGCGGCATGGGGAGGCGGCCAGCTCGGACACGAAAGCGGCCCAAGCCTTTATTAAGACGTTTGACGAGATGACTCTCAATGAAGGCTACAGTTCTCAGCAAGTCTTTAACTGTCATGAGACTGGCCTTTTTTGGAAAAAAAATGCCTCATTGAACATGAGATACCATGCCTTAAAGTCAAACTCATATCCAGCAATACCTGCACAATTGGCTCCTTTTTTAACTATAAAGATCGCCTTCAGCCTTTTATGCGATCCAACGTTATATATAAATTTACATGCCCTGGATGTCCGGGCTCTTACGTCGGATCAACTCGAAGGGCTGTTAAGGGTCAGATATTGCTCTTACTTGGGCTTCAGCTTTCGCACTGGTCAGAGAATAAAGCAACCTGAATTTTCCAACATCAGAAATCATGCTTTTAATTGCAAAATTGAAGTACAAAAAGAACAGTTTTCCATAATAGACCATGTCAAACATCCTGACCATTTAACCACCCTTGAGTCTTTATATATCAAGTGGCTTGTTCCCTCTCTTAACAGTAACACGTCCTCAGCAACTCTGTACCTGGCATAGTTGAAGTCGTTACTTTTAAATTGTCGTAGTTCATTCCATCTTCTCTCCTCACAATGAACGGTTGGTGTTTAAGCAGTCTCTTTTAACCTGTTTTTTTCATTTTTTTTCATTTTTACTTTGTTCTTTTATGTAATTTTAAGACTATTTTTAATAAATGTGAATTCCTGTTTACACTTTTATTGTTTGTTATTATTTATAAATGTGTCTCTATCTTTCACAGACTGATGATGCACAGAGAATTTCATGTGCGAAACGTTTCTTAGAATAAATTGATGTTTTAGTCATTTGTATCATGGACATCCCCTGGAGGTTTTATATGTGTATTCACTGACCTGCTATATATATATATATAAATATATATATTTATATCTATACTATAATATGAATAATTATTAATATATATAGATATATATATATATATATATATATATATATATATATATACATACATAACATAACATACATACATACATAGATACTATATATATATATATATATATATATATATATATATTTTAAATAAATAAACATATATATATAGATATATATATATATATATATATATATATATATATATAAATACTTACATATATATATATATATATATATATATATATAATATATTATATATATAAATAAATACATACATCAAATATATATAGAATATATATATATATATATACATATATATATATATATATATATATATATATATATTATATATATTATATACATATAAATACACACACACATATATATATATATAATATATATATATATATATATATATATATATATATATATATATATATATATATATATATATATATATATATATATATATATATATATATATATTATATATATATATATATATATATAATATATATATATATATTAATATATATATATGTATATATATATATATATATGTATATATATATATATATATATATATATATATATATATATATATATATATATATATATATATACATACATTATATATTAACAGTAATCCCTCACTACTTCGCGCCTCAAGTTTCGCGCCCTCAGTGCATCGCGGATTTTTCAAAAATATTCATCAAAAATTCAAAATTGAGAAAAAATGGCACGGGCGCTAGCAGAAGGCAGAGAGAGTACATTAGAACATCAGGTATCAACACGGAAATGGCGCGTAACTCAAAATCCACCTCTCTGATTCGCTGGCCATCTCGGCTCTTGAATCTCGCAAGCTGATTGGCAGAGCCGCCGAGACGCGTTAGCCAGCATCCAACATCCCACCCTGCCGAGCGCCCAGCGAAGGAAGACCGCATTAATTGTTCTCTCGCGCTCGTGTCGCTACTCTTGCCGAGAGAAAGTTTTAGCTGTATTTTTGTGCTTTCTTTGTGCAAAATAGTGCTTGTGACGCCCTTGAAAATGGCTCCTAAATGTCCTAAACCCTCTACATCCTCTGGTGAACCCAAGAAGAAGAGAAAAATGATGACGGTGAACGAAAAAGTGAAGTTACTGGACATGCTAAAGGCAGGCAGTAGCTATACGTCTGTTGCCTGCACGTACGGACTGAATGAGTCAACGGTTCGCTACATAAAAAAAAACGAATTAAAAATCCGTAAAACTGCCTCAATAACGTTCTCCAAGGACACTAAGCGCGTTGTGACTCCTCGTAATAAGAAGATTGTGCAAATGGAGAATGCATTATCAGTGTGGATAACAGACTGTCGGGAAAAGAAGGTTAGTCTCGATACCAACATGATTCGCACAAAAGCCAAAACCCTTTATGATAGCCTCGTTCCTGAAGGGGGATCGAACGAAGATGACGATGATGGTGATGACGATGATGAAGATGATCCTGCCCCATGAGAAAAACGTGGTTTTGTTGCCAGCAAGGGCTGGTTCGAGAAATTCAAGAGGCGGTTTGGCCTTCACAGCGTTCCGTTGTATGGGGAGGCCACTTCGGCAGACCAAGAGGCAGCTCATCGTTACGTCGAGGACGAGTTCCTGAAACTAATTAACCCTTAAACGCCGAAGCGGTAAAAAAAAAATGTCTCCCGTGTGCCGGAGACGTTTCAGAGTGAGCGAGGAAGCGGAAAAAATATTTTTTTCAAAAAATCACAGCGCGCTTAGTTTTAAAGATTAAGAGTTCATTTTTGGCTCCTTTTTTTGTCATTGCCTGAAGTTTAGTATGCAACCATCAGAAATGAAAAAAATTATCATTATCATATATAAATAATGCGATATATGATAGCGCAAAAACGAAATTTCATATATAATTGTATTCAAATCGCTCTGTGCGCAAACGGTTAAAGATAACAAGTTACTTTTTTTTTCGTTGTAATGTACACTAAATTGCAATCATTTTGGTATATAACGCATTGTAAAACGATAAAAGCAACACAGAGAAAATATTATCGCAAAATAATGCATGAATTCGTAACGCGCAGACGTAAACAAATATTTTTTTCAAAAATTCACCATAAATCTACATACTGTCCTAGAGACTTCCAATTTCTTTCAAAATGAAGACAAATGATTGAATATTACTATACTGTAAGAATATTAGCTTACAAATGCAGTTTTTGACCATATCTGACGAGTTAAAGTTGACCGAATGTCGAATTCTTTTATATATTTTTTTATATGCAATTATTTCGGAAATAAGAAAAGCTACAACTTTCAAATATTTTTCGTTTTATTCCACATGAAATTGCGCACATTTTCATATATAAAACTCTATGAAATGCCTAATATGAAACGGAGCAAATATTCCGAGAATGGGACTTACGCATTTCAGAGATTTGTGGCGGAAAATCCGCGCGTGGAGGGAAGGAAAGTTTATTTTAAAAATTCACCATAAATTTAAATATTGTGCTAGAGACTTCGAATTTGTTTCACGATGAAGATAAATGACTGAATATTACTAGACTGTAAGAGTTTTATCTTACAATTGCGTTTTTCGACCATTTCGGTAGTAAAATTTGACCGAACGTGGTTTTTTTTCTATTTATCGTGATTTATATGCAAATATTTCAAAAATGAGAAAAGCTACAACCTTCAACTATTTTTTGTTGTATTATAAATGAAATTGCACACATTTTCATATATAAAACTTTATGTAACGGCTAATTTAAAATGGTGCAAACATTACCATAATCGCACGTATGATTTATTCGGAAGAGTTACTGCTCGGACGTAAAGAAAATGTTATTTTTTTCATAAATTCACCATAAATCGAAAATATTTGTGCTAAAGACTTCCAATTTGTTGCAAAATGAAGGTAAATGCTTGAATATTACTAGAATATAAGCGTTTAGCTTACAATTGCGTTTTTTGACCATTTCGGTAGTCAAAGTTGACCGAAGGTTGAAAATTTGTCACTTATCATTTTTTATATATGAAAATATTTCAAAATTAATAAAAGCTACAACCATGGGTTGTTTTTAGTTTTATTGTGCATGAAATTTCGCACATTTTCATATATAAAACTTTATGTAACGGCTAATTTAAAATGGTGCAAACATTACCACAATCGCATGTATGATTTTTTTCGGAAGAGTTACCTCGCGGACGTAAGGAAAAAGTTTTTTCATAAATTCACCATAAATCAAAAACATTGTGCTAGAGACTTCCAATTAGTTGAAAAATTAAGGTAAATGATTGAATATTACTAAAATATAAGAGTTTTAGCTTACAATTGCGTTTTTCGACCATTTCGGTAGAGTCAAAGTTGACCGAAGGTTGAAATTTTGGCACTTATCATTATTTATATGAAAATATCTCAAAACTGATAAAATTCTACAATCATGAGTATTTTTTTGTTGTATTCTACATAAAAATGCGCACATTTTCATATATAATACTCCATGTAACGCTAATTAAATAAGGTACAAAAATTATGTCAAAGTGACGAAATAATTTCCGAGATGTGTCACAGATACTTTTTAGTGCGGCAAGAAAGAAATTCGCGCTTGCGCGCCTGTGTAAAGATTGTAAACAAAACAACACCTTGATCCGTGAACTCCCAGCATCCCCCAAGGCGCGTGATTCAAGAGTTTTTTAGCTGGTAGGCCTAAAAGTATTTTTCCGCGAATTTTTAAAAAAAAACTTTTGTATGTCGACGTAAAATACGTCCAGATCGGTGAACAAAACCCGAAAAAAAAAAAAAAAAAAAAACGAGACAAAAAATTTTTCGACGTAAAAATAACGTCCCAGATCGGCGTTTAAGGGTAAAAGAGGGTGGCTATATCCCGGAGCAGGGTGTTTAATATGGATGAAACTGGCCTCTTTTGGAAGAGAATGCCGTCCCGGACGTTCCTTTACAAGGACGAAGTGAAGAAGCCAGGGTTCAAGGCCCACAAAGATAGAGTCACTCTGCTCGTGTGCGGGAATGCTGCGGGCTTCATGCTCAAGCCCGGCTTAATTTACAAGTCACTGAATCCCCGTGCTTTGAAAAACAAAAACAAAGCCTTGCTGCCCGTCTACTGGATGAGTAATAAGAAGGCATGGATAACTAAAGCCCTCACACTCGACTGATTCGTGAACTGCTTTATCCCGCAGGTGAAGTTATACTCGCGGAAAATGGGCTGCCCTTTAAGGTCCTCCTCTTGATGGACTGTGCAGGAGGACATGCAACGGACCTGCATTACGACGGGGTTCAAGTGGAGTTCCTGCCGCCCAACACCACTTCCCTCATCCAACAAATGGATCAGGGGGTCATTCGGGCCTTCAAGGCCCTATACATAAGGTCCACGATGGAGGGCCTCATCTCCTCCATCGACGAAGGCGACGATGACTTCAGCCTCAAGAAATATTGGCGGGAGTACAACATTGCAACGTGCCTGGCCAACATTCAGAATGCTCTTAACCCTTAAACGCCGACTGGACGTATTTTACGTCGCATGGTTTTTTGTCTGTGGTGCCGACTGGACGTATTTTACGTGACATACAAAAGTTTTTTTTTAAAATTCGCGGAAAAATACTTTTAGGCCTACCAGCTAAAAACTCTTGAATCACGCGCCTTGGGGGATGCTGGAAGTTACCGGATCAAGGTGTTGTTTTGTTTACAATAGTTACGCAAGCCGCGAATTTCTTTCTTGCCGCACTAAAAAGTATCTGTGACACATCTCGGAAATTATTTCGTCACTTTGACATAATTTTTTGTACCATTTTAAATTAGCGTTACATGGAGTATTATATATGAAAATGTGCACATTTTTATGTAGAATACAACAAAAAAATTACTCATGATTGTAGCTTTTATCAGTTTTGCGATTCTTTTCATATAAAATAACGATAAGTGCCAAAATTTCAACCTTCGGTCAACTTTGACTCTACCGAAATGGTCGAAAAAACGCAATTGTAAGCTAAAAATCTTATAATTTAGTAATATTCAATCATTTACCTTAATTTTGCAACTAATGGAAGTCTCTAGCACAATATTTCGATTTATGGTGAATTTATGAAAAAACTTTTTCCTTACATTCCAGCGCTGGTAACTCTTCTGAAAAAAATCATACATGCGATTGTGGTAATGTTTGCAC